>NW_024541413.1:0-41185 GCF_016758755.1 Suillus discolor | reverse complement strand
ATCTATTGGAATGTAACTTGACGCGTTATTTGCCAGCGCAAGGCTCGTGGTTCAGCCTTGTTGAGTCACACATAGAACGAGAAAAAGAGGAAGAGACGCACAAACAGAGCGAACCCTCGGTCATATGGGATCATGAACGTGACATGTCTCTAGGTGGACGGCTTATGGATGATAAACAGAGGCAGAAGATGCTTCGGGATGCCAAAGGACTTGGAGAGCGTTTCGGTAGTGGGCGCAGCGGAGGTTTTTTGTAAGTTCCTGGCACTGCCAAAGACGCTGGAACTCTATCCAGTCTTCCGTAGCATCTCGTGAGTTCTACCGATTTTCTTATTCGTGGCATATTTTTTTTGCATGATATGTCTTATGTCATTAGCTATATACAGCTCTCTTTCTACTATCTCGCCCAGTGCAATCGATGCATCATCGTCAACGCCATCAATCCGAGTGCCAGAACTTCCGGCGGTATGAATATAATGAAACTAGCAATAAATGCAAACTTGAGATGACAATAAGTGGAGTGCGATCCGTCGGGTCGGCATCGAACAGATGAATAGTGCGGCCGTACCGATACTCGTGTCTTACCCCAACTTGACGCGTGTCGTTCATCATAATTTTACCAAGCGGAGGCCTCGAGGAGTCCGACCACGAGAAGGGTGGTGTATGGGCACTCGCCAGAGGAAATCGAGAAGGATTGTTATGTGCGTAATCCACATTCACTTTCTACTACTTTGGTTGATCCGCATTCGGTACTCTTTCGATTGACCAGCAACTGAATATTGAATGCCTCCACATCACTCGCAACAGACACGATTGGTTGGTGAGCCGCGGATCCATGCTGCTGAAGATAAATAGTAAGATCTTTACTGTTCGTATGTTGTCTGCGCAGACGATGAATTTGAAACTCGAGATGTTTGAAAATGCTCCATCCTTAATCCGATTCCCGATCACCTTCGACGTGCCAAGCAAGCAAGGTCGCATGGTAAGTCCAAAATCAACCTATCTTGCATCTCTTGGTGGAGTGTACATTTGACTTCACTGACACCTGTTCTACCATCAGCCTCGCGCAATTCGTTTTAGGGTGGGTTGCGGACTTCTTGTCAAGAAATCAAGGGTGCCTTCTGACAACCTTCTGACGAATAGAAGCAGTCGATTCTCCGACTTTGTTGCACTGGATATCCGATTTACCCGACTTTGAAACTCAGTTTGGAGGACAATTGGACAAAGGAGCGGCACACGTTCTAGGTACGAGATTTTATTTTTTGAATGCCAAGGATTCTTAATGGTCGTCTAGCGAGGCATCATCCTCACCCACTGCATTCCTCGTACTCCATCCCTGCTGCGCTTGTATCCGATGAAATCATTCGTTCTCCCTTGCTTTGTACCCTTCACTGAGGATAAAGAATCAGTATTGACTTGATATTTGTGCCACTGATGGGATTACTAGTAGCGCAAATATCCAGTCGATGATTCGATTCATGCTACATGTAACTAATTCGAAGCTTTAGGCTGTCCTGAGAGATCCACATGGTGAACGCGAATGGACAGTAAGTTCGCTGTAGTTACACTGTTCATGATCTTATTTTGCCTCCAGAGGAAGGTCACAACCACCATCCTTCAAGAACTCGTCGAAGAGGACGAGTCCATCTTCATAACTACTACCTGAGGTTATGAATTTGACCTCATCGCGTACACCCAGCCTATTCCCAAATTCACAGTATGAAGCCTGCTCCTTGGTTGATCACTGTTTAATTGATCGTTTCTCGTCTCCAGATTTGCCGCTTTGTCTTACACTGGCCTTGTGGATGGTGTGACAACATCGGACATCATGCGTTCACCGTCAGTCGGATCCCAGTCCCTATGTTCTGGCGACTGCGATGCTCTAGCCTCTAGTGCATAATATCTAGTACCAGCGAGCAAAAAGCTTCTCAAATAGTTTGTGCTAATCCGGGATCTAAAACTAGAGAAACAGGAAGCGAGCATAGGGGAAAATTCATACTAGATTGAAGAGACTGTCGATCAGAGGTACAAGAAAACTACATCCGGCAAATCGCTTCAGGTTTCCTCCTCTTCTCGCGTATCGGAATCCGATTGAAAGAAGTTGCACAATCTGTTCCTTTATCATCCTGATGGCAATTAAACGACGCAGAATATATTCCAAGACTGCATCCTGTAATATACCTAGTGAAAAGGACCGATTACACCCAGTGTCGTTGGCCAAGTACAAGAAGAGGAATAAGTCTTCGATCTAGTAGCCATGAATTAGATCAAGACTTACCTGGGACGCGCTGCCTTTTGAGAAACATATATCGCATGATGATAAACATCATGGCAGCAGCCAGTGAAACAGTCTGTCATGTGGTTGATTTAATTTACTCGACGTGAACTCTAGAGCAAATGATAATAACGGTCGACTCACCCCGGAGAACAGACCCGGTATCCACCAGGTATAATTAGATGTTAGCAGAGCGCCAGATATAGGTGCCCCTGGATAGAGAATCAGAATCCGAAAAAAGAACCAATACCATTGGACTCACCGATCAAACCTCCGAATCCTATAGTGATCGTGACAAGTTTGACTAACATGAAAGTAATAGTAATGATAATATTCACCAGCAGCAAAGAGACAGATGCCCATCCGTGCGCTATGATTCAGGTCAGATGGTTCGTACGCTCAAACATAAATGATCACTTACCCAAGCTCAGACAGGTCGGGCGTTAGAGTAGCTACGAGTGGAGGCGCCATCGCAACGTCTACATGCAATCATAAACTCATCTGCAACATCCATACCGATGATAGCTGAATAAAAATACTTACTCAGCCCTGAAAGATAGCCATAAAGCATGCCAAGCACAATAACGCTGGCCAAGTTATTCAGCCCAATCATGCCCAAAATGAGCACACCACACGAGATTGACGCCACTATGGTTAAATTCAGAACCCCCGTGAATGACGCAATAAACCCTGACGTGAATCGTCCCAAGCAATTGGACCCATTTAAAATCACTAACTAAATTTTTTGTAAGTAGATGAATGACTTGCGTAGTGCTGGACTCACAGAGTAAAACGAAAATTTGACGCTGATACCGTGCTTGATGGAGTCGAGCTGGAAGAAGAATAACGGATAGTAGAAGCCGGTCTGGAGAAGAAAGGTCCTACAGGATGGCTAGTTAGAGGAATTCGAGAGAAGGTACGTAGCAGGTCTCACCCTGCTATCAGGAGCATGAACGGCACATCATAAATGCATTTTCTAGCTACCGCAATATAGTTCACTGGTGTCGCCGGCGGATCAAGGCGAGTTCGCATGCATAGACATGCAGTCAAGAGAAATAAGCTGATCAACCCTGCGCTTACACGGACGCCATTAGCAAAACCAAGAGGGCCGTTGAGGAGGTTATTGAGCATGATCGGATGGATGATAGCACCCAGCGGTGAACCTGTGGCAACGAACGTCATAACCAGTGTACGTCTCCGTCGGAAGTGATGGGAGATGACAGCCATGGTAGGAATATACACAAGCCCCGACGCAATACCCAACCCTAAGCCTTGAGAAAGAAAGATCTTTCTGAGTCAAGAAAAAACAAGATTATAAAGCCAGGTGACGTTACTTGGTAGTAGTGATTGGGTTTCGACATAGACAACATGAATAGGGATAAACTGTGCAGGAACGATCCGGCAATTATGAGATGGTAACTAGTGAAGCTTGCTGAGTATCGTCGAGATCTTCCAATAGAATTACACTCACAAATACCCTCGGTCATGCAGTAAACCTGACACGAGGCTCACAGTCATGAGTAAAAACGCGGTTGTGCTCCCGATCCATCTACAAATCTTGAGGATACCCTTCATGAAAACGTATATAGAAACTCACGATATAGCAGACGACGTCTCATTTGTCAAGTAATGTTGGGTATAGAAGTCTGCAGTACAATATGTTAAATGGTCCATGCTCGCTTTCGTCTGCAGCAATACCTTGATAGACACCAAATGAAGTAATATACCTATTAACTTGAGTCAGTCACAGAGCCATTTCCCGCCAACGCCTACACGAGACTCACCCAAATGCGCAAAACTGTACGAGAAAACTAAGTAGACCAAGTTAGAACCAGGTCCCCATCCAAAAGAGTATTAGTCTTCTTACGCTCCAAAAGCAGTTGCCCAACCTGCCCAACCACCTTCGGAAAACTCATGCAGGCTTGAGGGAGGGTCCCAATTATTGGAGACATGACATACTTCCAATGTCTCTGAGCACTCCTTATCCTCTTGAAGGGCGACCCCTTCTGTAGTATGAACTGTTGAAAGTTCACATTCGTCTGCCATCCTGGGCTGGGAGAATTGACAATCACAGTAAGTACAAAACTTGGGTATTTATATGCACACACCTGATCGTGACTCTATGTCCGTCAATTCGGCCGACTGATGTGGCAACATTGACGAATTTGCAAACAGACATTCTTTCGGACAAAACCGATGGTCAACCCTGGAAAAAAAGAAGGCCTAATAGGAACCGTTAGCTGATCCAAGGGCGGCCAAGGTGAAGCATAGCCCATGTGCGAAAACAACCCTGATCCTGCGGTGATGAGTGGGAGCTAACATCTGGAAGGAACAGACACATGTGTCCGTAAAGGTGGTTCGAGGTCACGGTGTTGGTATTGGAATTGGAGTTGGAGTTGGAGCCATACTACGGGTGTAGCTTAGGTGGTGCGTGTTGTGCACATGATCGCTTTAATCTTTTTGTTGTTTTTTTGCAGTATGGTTGGATCTTGCTACAAACTCAGATCAGACTATATAGAAGAACGTTAGAAATTAGGTTAGCTGCTTTGTTTGGCGCGTATCCATAGTATAGACAGTAGCATTTACATACTACGAGCGGAAGTTCGAGGATCTTCAAATACTGACCATCGTTTTGACAAAGATCCTCTCACTTCAGTGATGATCGAAAACGAGTCAGAGGCCGGCTGCCAGCGCTCCCTTGGGCTAAGGGCCAGGAAAGGCGTGTGTTGAATCGAGACAAAGGAAGTACAGTGCCATTGGCCAGCCGTGTTGTAGATGCACATCCAAAGTTTGTAATTGCTTTCAAGTTGGAGTACTCATTATCAGTATTGGGTCGAGGGAACTATGTGTTGGTGCACTGGCCCACTGGGCATGGTGGTGTGAAGTTGAAAAACGTACTAGTATGACTCAACGTCCAACGTTCGGCTAGGACTCCAAAGTCCGGTGTTTTGCTTCTGTTTGTATTTTCATATTCATTTCATTTTGCTAACTGCCATCACACCAGACATGCGAAGCGTTGCCAACTCAGAAAGCAATAGCAATGGTCGACACCTTCGGAGATACTTGGGTCGCAACTTGAAAGCATCATCGACCTCAGTGACTTCCCATTCTCCGAAACGACTGTACCAACCCCCACATATCGCAAAACCGGACTTGGACAGCGTGACGCAACATGCTGAATACCAGAAGTATACGCTCAGACACGCTGGCTTCAACAATATTTGGAATTTCAACGAGATTGTGGGCCAGTGGTATGTTTAGTTCGGCTAGAAGGGACTCGGACTACATTCATTTTGCACGAATGCCATCTGCGTCTGGTTCTGTTGATACTCCCGGACTCACTCTGTCAGCGATGGACTGTCGGCGGATTTCAAACTCACTTTCTGCCCTGCACGGGATTTACTCGCTGTAGTGACTTTTGTGGCACGCAGACATGTGAGTGAGTGAATGTTTACATCTTTTCAGCCAATTCATTCCTAAGCTAAACTCACACGGGCGGTCATAGCCGTGCATCCGATATCTATGGACATTGGGATCTGTGCGGGAAGTCCATGCATCTTGCACGCTCTCAGCGACCAACTTTAAATGGTTGCGGTCGACCGCGAGTGCCGGTGCAGCACGCAAAGCATCGGGGTTTCCGAGGCTCGGAGGTACCGTAAAAGCTGAAGTATATTGACCCGGTGAGATCGACAGTTGGTGCAGGCCATCGGCTTCTGTGGGAGAGCACCAACCCTTCTGATTCAGGGAAAGAATACTAAAGCGTGAAGAAGGCTGAACTAAACTCCGGCAGGTCAGACACGGCCCGTGTCGGATTCCAGTGTACGAAGGTTAGGAAAGAGTGATGCGGGAGGGAAGCACGTGAAATGTAGGACACCACCTTTGATACGAAACAACATACATGTGTGATGCATCAATATTGTAATTTTAATGTGCCATAGAATGTTAACATTTCACTTAAGAAGATTTACATGACGTACTGAATCGCAAACGTCTCTAGAAATCAGACTTGCTGAGGTGATTGCACCTCATTCCTCCAGAGATCCGAGTACCGGAAAATGCGATGTTATTCTTGTCATTCTATGTTCTAGCATTTTTATTGTGAGCTCCAGCGCATATCTAGTGTCAATAAGCAAGAAAAACTTCTGAAATATTTCCTACCAATCTGGGGTCTAAAGCTGAAGAAACTTGATGCGAGCGTGGGGGGAACTCCATACCAGATCGAAGAGACCATCCCATCACAGTCAAAAACCATATCCGGCAAATCACTTCAGGTCCCCTCTTCTCGCGTATCAGAATCCAATCGAAAGAAATTGCACAACACGCCTCTTTATCATCCTGATAGCAATCAAGCGACGCAGAATAATACATCCTGCGATGAACCTTGTGGAAAGGACCTGCTGCCGCTCCCAGCGTTGTTGACCAAGTGCAAGAAGAGAGCTAAGTCTTCATCTCCGGAAGCCACGAGCATGAAGACCTACCTAGGACGCGCGCCTTCTGAGAAACATATGTCGCATTATGATAAATGTCACGGCACCAGCCAGTGAAACGATCTGTTGTGTAGTCGATTTAATTGCACTCAGCGTGAACTCTGGATAAAATGATAGTAAGGGTCGACTTACCCCGGAGAACAAACCCGGTATCCACCAGGTATAATTAGATGTTAGCAGAGCGCCAGATATGGGTGTTCCTGGACAAAGAATTACAATCTGAAGCTAGAACCGAAACCGTTGCGCCCACCAATCAAACCTCCGATTCCTATACAGTGATCGCGACAAGTTTGAATAACATGGAAGTAATAGTAATGATAGTATTCACCAGCAGTAAAGAGACAGATGCCCATCCGTGCGCTATGATACAGGTCAGATGGTTCGTACGTTCAAACATAAATGATCACTTGCCCAAGCTCAGAGACGTCGGGTGTTAAAGTAGCCATGAGTGGAGTCAACATCGCAACGTCTACATGCAGTGATGAACCCATGTTAATGATAGCTGAAAAATTACTTACTCATCCCTGAAAGAAAGCCATAAATCACGCCAAGCACGACGACGCTTGCCAAGCTACTCAGCCCAATCATGCCAAAAATGAGCATGCTGCACAAAATTGCCGCCACTGTGGCTAAATTCACGACTCCCGTGAACCTCGCAATAAACCCTGACGTGAGTCGCCCTAAGCAATTGAAACCATTCAATATCACTAACTAGAGATTCTGTCAGCAGACGCCGCGGATGACTTGCGTATTGCTGGAACTCACAGAGTAAAACGAAAAATGAACACTGATACCGTGCTTGATAGAGTCTAGTTGAAAGAAGAATAACGGGTAGTAGAAACCGATCTGGAAAAGAAAGCCCCTGCAGGATGATTATTTGGAGAAAGTGAAGAATGTGCGTTGCAGGTCTCACCCTATTATTAGGAGCACAAACGGTACATCGCGAATACATTTTCTAGCCGCCACGATATAGTTCACCGGTGTCACCGGCGGATCAAGGCGGGTTCGCATGCACAAACATGCAGTCAAGAGAAATAAGCTGATCAACCCTGCGCTTACACGGACGCCGTTGGAAAAACCAAGAGGGCCGTTGATGAGGTTATTGAGCATGATCGGATGGATGATAGCACCTAGCGATGAGCCCGTAACGACGAACGTCATAACTAGTGTGCGCCTCTGTCGGAAGTGATGGGAGATGATAGCCACGCTAGGAATATACAAGAGCCCCGTCGCGATACCCAACCCTAATCCTTGAGAGAGAAATATCTGACTGAGTCAGAAACCGAGATTTAAAATTTGGGGAACATTACCTGGTAGTACTGATCCGGTTTCGACAAAGATAACATGAACAGAGATAAACACTCCAGAAACGATCCGGCGATCATGAGATGGTAACTAGTGGAGCTTGCTGAGTATCGTCGAGAACCTCCAATAGATCTACACTCACAAATACCCTCGGTCGTGCAGTGAACCCGACACGAGGCCCACGAGCATGAGTAAAGAAGCGCTAGTGCTCCCGATCCATCTACAAGTCTTGAGAAAACCCGCCATGAAAACGTAAGTAGAAACTCACGATATAGCAGACGACGTCTCATTTGTCAGGTAATGTTGGGTATAAAAGTCTGGAGGCAATATGTAAAATGGTTCATGCTCGCTTTCGTTTGCAGACTGTACCTTGATAGACACCAAACGAAGTGATATAACTATTAAATCAAGTCAGTCATAGAGCTATTTCCTGCCAACACCTGCAGCAGACTGACCCGAACCCACAAAACTGTAGCAGAAACCTGTGTGGACTGAGTAGGAGCTAGCTCAAATATTTTGCCTTCTTACGCTCCAAAAGCAGTGGCCCAACCTGCCAAACCACCTTCGGAAAACTCGTGCGGGCTTGAGGGAGGGTCCCAATGCTTGGAGACTCGACATGCTTCCAATATCTCTGGGCCCTCTTTGTCGTCTTGCAGGGAAGCCGCTTCTGCATGAACGATTCGAAGTTCTGATTCGGCTGCCATCCTGGGCTGGGAGAACTGACAATGACAGTAAGTACAGTACTTGGGTGTTTATATGTACACACCTGACCACCGCGATCCTATGTCCGCCGAGTCGGACAACTGATGTGGCAAATAGAATTTGCAAACGGACATTCTTTCGGGCCGAACCGATGGTCAACTCTAAGAGCTGATCCAAAATGGGACGTAGTCCATGGCGAACACGATCCTGCAATGGCGAGGGATGCATGAAGGTGATTCGAGGTGTTCACAAGTAACTTGGTAGGTGGTGTGTGTGGTACATACGAACGACTGCTATACTTAATCCTGTTAGTAATAGGCTAATAGCTATTTTGACGCGCGCGCCGCGGTCGTGACACAGCTGTGACGCCGCATGACGCGCATGTGACGCGGCAGTCGGACGCGGCCACTGACGCGCCATTCCTATACTTATGTTCTACATTCGACTTCCAGATCAAGTTGGATGAATTCACGACCTTTCCTATTTGCCGTAGGTCGTCTGTCGCTGAGGTTAGTATCATTCTCGTATATACCACCTATGTAACTGACAACCTCTGTAGCTGTGTCTTCTATAGCAGGTATACCTAATATATATAGTTGACTTCGTCTGTCCCTGAGCTGTGTCTGCTACAGCTATGGGCTCTCCCCGCGGGAACCGATGGGAATTGTGTGGCTGAATGCATAGCCCTTGAAGTCAACGTGCTGGCCATCATGCTTCGAACATTCGTTGGAGTTCTGCCAAAGAGTGGAATGCCCATTCCCTTCTCACACCACTTCTCAGTGTACCCCGCCGTCTCTTTCACAACGATCTAAATCTACAACCACTCGCGATGACTGAAGATCATAGGCCAGATATCGATCCTTCTCCAGGAACTTCCAGATCCAATCAGGTAAATGTTACTGAAAGCTCGGTACGTCGTCTCTTGAAATCTATCGTCGTCCTTACACATTATTCGTCCAGGACCAACCTCGTAAAGGATCTGCTCGGTTCCTGCGGAAATTGAAGAATGGCTTAACTAAAAAGCTTTTTGTGCGTAGACATGAATACTATTTGTTCTGAATACAGCTAAGATTGTACAGAAACGCTCCAAGCGAGCACGCAACCGCACCACTGCGGTTCACAACGTCGAAAATGAAGGGGCTTCATCCAGCCAGCAGGTCGAGGTAAGTGCTCGAACTTGCTATCCTAGTCCTTCGGTATTCTTAGAGGCGCTCAGGACACGTTGCATCTCCATCCTTCCAACGACAACAAGCATCCCACCACATCTGAGATTCGTGACTTCGTGAACCAAGGGCTGGCCGGAGAGCCTGATTCGCAGGTATTTCAATGAAATACTCTGATTTTCTTCTCTAAATTTGAAGGTACCACAGGTTCAGGCTGCTTCTTCTGGCGAGGAAGGAAAACCTGATCCCCACTTAGTTGACGCTGAACTTCAGCGTGCCTGTGATGGTACACAAAACATGCGATCACTCAGGAAACATGCGACTTCTATGACATCCGCCGTCGATAATGCCCCAGCGGATCTTACTGTCGCCGATGATTTTGAGACGACGTATCTCCAACCCCTCAAGATTATCGATGCTGTCCTTGAGAAGATCACAGACGTATGTGCCATTCTTGTCGTTTGAAAGGGAACTAATCACGTTGTATAGGTACATCCGTACGCAAAGATGGCGCTGGGTGTGCTATCTGCTGCATCCAAGGTATGTTTGGTTTCTCCTGGAATTTAATTTCCTGCTCAGAAGTTCTAATTCCACGAAGATCATAATCGCGCAGGCACAGCGCGACCAATCGATTTTCAGTCTTCTCAAGAAATTGGCTGAAGTTTACCGCTTCATGACTCAAGATGACAGTCTTGAAAAAATTGAATCAATGCGCGGTATCGTCGGAAAGATCGTTCACCAGACTGTTGAGTGTGCCCGTTTCATCAGGGACTACTCGGAGACGAAGAGCTTTTGTGAGTCATCAAGCTATTGCATCTTGTACATGAATCTTATACTATATTATAGGGAAGAGACTCGGGAAAAACGTTATCTCGGAATCTAATGACACGATCAAACGGTACAGCGACGCTTTGGACGGCCTTATGCAACAATTCCGGGACCAAGTCGATCGGGACGTGGCCGTCTTCGTCCAACGTACGGGTAAGGATTATGATACGCCTCTGTCTTTACATTCACTCACACCGTTTCAGGCGAAACCCTGGATCTCTGGGATATCGCTTATGCGAAGGGCGCAGGACTAGATACCATGAAACAGTGCTTACCAGGGACGCGCATAAAGATTCTTTCCCAGATTACAGACTGGATCAACGACAGCGGAGATGCTGCTAAACGGGTGCTGTGGCTATCTGGTCCTGCGGGCAAGGGCAAATCAGCCATCGCCCACACGATTGCCAACTGGTTCAAGGAATCGGGAGGCCTTGGTTCTTGTTTTTGTTTTGATCGGCACAGAGAAGCAGATCGTCGGCATGAAAAGATTTTCTCCACCATCGCGCGGGATCTCGCTGACCGTGATTCGGGGATGAAGCGAGCGTTAGCGGATGCGGTCAAGGATGCACACTCGCTCAAGAATACGACGGACATTATCCAGCAGTGGCGCGACCTTTTCATGAAACCGCTGAAGAAGTTTTCTGCATCAAGCGTAGGGCCTGTCTTGATCGTGATCGAAGCACTAGATGAGAGCGGTGGAAAGAAGACGCGGCGCAACCTCCTCCGCATACTTGCCGGTAGACTTCAGCACAAAGGACTTCCTCAAATCACGGAACTTCCATCCAACTTTCGGATTCTCGTCACGTCTCGCCCACTTCATGATATCGAAGATGCATTTCACGGCGCTGAGCATATTCTACGGTTGTCGATGGACGAGATTCCAGCAGCAGTGGCAGAGCGCGACATCCACACGTTCGTATCTAAGGAGCTGAAGGGGCTACCAGATTTTGGCGACAAAGAGCTTACAAGTCTAGCTGCAAAGGCCGATGGATCTTTCGAGTGGGCGCGTCTTGCTTACGAATACATCAAAGACGCCCCTCCAGGCGCACCCCAAATACATCGCTTCAATGCTCTCGTCAACCCCAGAGCCGGAAAGCAGAAGCACCTGTTGTACGATATGCTGGTCATTTTGAAAGAAATCATTAAAAGGGATCAATATGACGACGAGTACGAAGAAGCACTGGCAGGGTTTCGTTCTGCGATGGGACAGATACTTGGCACAGTTTTTTTTTTGATCAACAATTCCACCTCAGCCGGGAGAAGCACTTACTAATTAAGTGACACCTTCGATTCGCGCCACTGAATCATTGCGTGTCTTTGTTTTTTCTTCTCGCGTTTACTCGCTGTCATTTTTGTTAGTAGAGAACCCGACGTACTTACCCCATTTTCCGTCGATTAGTATCTGTTAGCGCACGTAATGTCTAACACGTCGAGTTCTAGGCTGCCTGCCGGTGTTGGGGGAAAAGCACCTCAACGTTGCCCAGTGAGAATTAGCTGTGCTCGAAGACTCACCGTTTTAGTACCACGTCGACTCTCGAGTTATGCTTCTTTCGGTTGAAATCGATACTCGTCGATTGTAAACTGTATGAACGACACATTACGCACTGCGCATCGCAACGTGCAACGTCTCGTCTCACAGGTATGCTTAGTACTTCTGTTATTGGTTAAATCTTAGGCCAATCTATTATAGATACTACCGATTTCCAATAAATCCGTCTGTGTATGCGAGAAGTATGTGTTGGGAAGACCACACTCAGTTAGGTTATCACTACAAGTTGACTTTGGTTAGAAACTAAATGTTACCACCATTTATTCATTCCTCATCTTCGTCAAGTTGCATCTTTCACCTCCACGTATCGGAGCCGATGTCCGTGCAGGCTTGGAAGGAACTGACGTTTGTGTCTGCAGGTGGTTTGAGGTGGGCTGTTGGAGACGTACGTACGTAGCTTAGGAGTTGTCTATTGTGTATATGATAATTTTCATCTTTTTGGAGTGTTTTTACAGATTCAGATCAGACGTACTATGCATATATATGACATTCACGGCACTCAGATATGTGCCGAAGTGGGAGGTATCTTGGTACTCATCACAAAGATGCCTCACACATCAGCACATATCGGATATGACTCGGAGGTCCGTACTCCCGTCCGTCTGCCAGCGTGCGTAACTATACTCCCGGAATTCCTAAGTAAGTAGTGATACCAGGTGGAACTTGAAAACACTCCAACTAGGAAGTATATATGGGACACTCGCCACCTCCAAAACTACTTTCGAGTCCGACATGTAGCTTGCGGATGGCTGCTTGCATGGGCCGAAGCCCCTCAGTCCCGTCCGGTGCTTGAGGCATCAAATCGTGCGTGCGGCGATTCTTGGCGCTAATGGTGGCGTTACGAGTGCCACGTTTATCTGAGGTGGACTTCAATGCCCGAATGCCCAGCAAGAATCATGCATGGAGGCGTCGTCAAGGTCGTAGTTCCCGACGAATAGAAAAGACGACAGTCTGCTGAACTTGAGCAAATGCCGGAAAAATTGGGAGGGAAATGGTATGGGGAGCGCAGGACCATCCCCATTGCGTTTCGTCGACCATGCAGATGCGTTCCAAGGATCCTCAGACACGGCCTCAGATTCCAATCCGCAAAAGTTGGGAAACAACACTGCAGGTGGGAACCACACGAAACTCTGAAGGATACGACCACTGTCATGTGTCTTTGGTGAACGTGTGTAATGGGCTTCACTGATGTCGTGAAGAATCATTGACACGTTCGTCCTGACACGCTCCCACTCCGTGGGTAGCGGCTCCTTGGAAAAATTCTGCGATTTAGAGTGAGAATTGTCCTGTTAAGACACAAATGGTATACACTCACAATGCTATGATCCGTCGCGACCTTCCAGGTAGACACATGATGAGGGGTGCCAAACTGGACTGTTCGGACCAGAGTGTATTGAAGGTGGGAGCTGCCAGCGTGGAATGTGTCATTGCGGTGTTTATCGACTCTATCGTTAAGGGACATTTCATCATTGAGCTAGGAGAGGCGTGATTTGAGTCGAAGCGGAAGAGATAATACAGGTACACTGCCAAATTTCGTGGATAGCAATGGCAATGTCGAAGTTTGTAATTTTCCTTCAGGCTCAGTAAGCCTAATTGCGATGCGCAACAGGGTCTAGTTCGAATGGGAGTTTGCCAGGGAGTGATGGATCTTCAGATATGAGTGATTGGGGTCGATTCACTGCGATTTTATAGGTGACGAGGACAAAGCCAGGAGTGGCTCATTCATATGATACAAAGGGGAGTTTGTTGCCAGCAGAGTAGCACTCCTTACAAAGGCTGAATGTCGTGAGGCGGAACGACCACGTTAGTGCACGGTGTGAATCTGAAGACAGTAATGTGGCCTTCCGGTGTTTTGGGACCACGACTCACCAGTATCCATATACAAACCACTCAACAATTCGGATGACAACAGCGCAGGCAACACAGGTGTATATAATTGCAGCCAGGAGTCGGTTTACAGCTTGGTTGTCCGCTATCAATGTCAACACGTTGCCTTCTGAAGAACACAAATCGCACGGTAATAGACGTCTTGCCAGCAGCCAGTGCAACAATCTATTATCATTTGGTTAAATCGACTCCACATTCTAGAGACAGCTGACTCACCTCAGGAGCCAGAGAACAGAGCTGGTATCCAGCAGGTAGAATTAGATGTTAGCAAGGCTGGGTATTCCTACATGAAATCTTAGATATTTTAGAAACGACACCACTGCACCCACCAATCAAACTTGCAAATCCTGTACAACAAGTCTGAACATAGAAGTGATTATGATATTCCGAGTCAACAAGAAGGAAGAGATCTCAGACTCCCATCCGTGTACTGTGATCTAGATCAGATTGTGTGTGAAGTTCAACTTGAAACGATCACTCACACAAACTCAGAGGTCGGGCATTTGGAAGAGCCATCGGTGGAGCCACTATCCGACTCGGGTCGCAATGTCTAGTAGTGTTCAAACTTCAAATGAATTCATCGTAGCCTTACTACACGTAGTGATGAAGTCATATGGAATTTGAACACCGTGGTGGAAAGACGACAAGCAGTGTGTATCGTACTGCGTCGGATGACCAGCAATATCAACTGTCAAACTTTAGTCTACTATGAAATAGTAAGCTTACGCTGCCAGAGAGGCGGCAGTAAAAACAGCTACCTTCAACTGGATTCGGCCATGTCGGAACCTTCCGGCAGAAATTTGAACTGCCGTAAGGGCTAACCTAGGTCTTGACCGGGACCACGCTACCCACATTGACATAGTAAGTACGACCATTATAACCAATCAGAGTCAAGTCAGCTCGTCCTGTTTCTTTTCCCTTGCCTTCTATCACTTTCTTCCGTATGATAAACATCGAGAGGTCAGAGACTCAACGATCCTAACACGTTACTACAGACTTACAGAATTTCAGGAACAACTCGAGGAGAAAGACGAGGTTCTTTCGACGGGCCAGAAACTGTTCCCTGGGCCCATGTCCAACAGAGTATAGGCCCGCTGAAGATGAGCAATAAATTGGACGAATAGATACAAACCACATGCATAAATATTGTAAGTTTAATGTGCTATAGAATGTTATGTAGCAGCACCGTCTGCAGTGATGAACGGACTCGAGGAATTTGATATCTGATGCTGCTGTTGCAACCGTCGCCGCTGACCGCTCAGATAGAGTAAGCTTCTCAAGAGCATCCTCGAACGTGTCGGCATCGCTATCATCATCGACCTCCTCATTCTCTTCACTTTTCTCCGACGCAGACCCCTCGGAGTCATCTGGAGGTTCATCTTCAAAATCAAGCTGCCGCTCTTGTTTGTACATTTCGCTGAAGAAGATTCATATGACGTACTGGATCGTAGACAACTCTGATGATCAGACTGCAGCTCGGACACGTTGCGATATCTTCGTAGTTGACAAGCTGCTTGCGAGAGATCTCGAAGCGGTCGCCGCAGGGACAGGGATAGTGGTAGACACCTTTTACTTCATCCCATACCATATCTTCAATTTCTATCTCGTCGTAATAAGCACCCATATTGTGAGAGAAGGGTTCGTGGTTGGAAATAGCGATCGGGATCAACTCGGGATGATCAAAAAAGGAAAAATTAGTAGACAAATGAGCATGGCGGCATGGAATGACTCAAACGTTGACTACTACCATGAACTTCCTCCTAAATATGACTCGAACAACGTCCAGTATACTCGCTCTTCCGAAGGATCATATTGTCAACCTTTCAATTCAGAACCCAGAGACAATCATGAGTTCGCTTTGTTTGGGTTACACTTCAAGTTCCCATGAGATTGACACTACAAGAAACATATCGTTTGCTACTTGAACAAGAACGTGACTTTGTTGAGGTTCAGGTGCGTCATTCACTAAGATCCAAGAATGTAGTGGAGGAGATGTGACTGACGTAAAAAGGGAAATCGGCCATTCAGTGCGTACGGTAGGAATGTGGAGACCCGGTACTCCAAGTCAGATCTCAGATGCGAAGGAGACCTAAAACTTGATGTTGTGAGCACCTTTTTCATACCTCTCGAATCAAAGACATAATGCTAGCACGATAGGGCGAAATAAAGGTCACAGCTCGACAGGTGTCGTCCACATAAGAAAACAAAAGGTCTCAGATGACCAAGGAGTGCCGACTGAGTATGTCGAAACCACCGGCGAGCGAGATAACTGCTTCCACAGATTCCACAGGCGTTCGCACTGAAACCCTTTGCAACAATGCAAGATCTCTAGATGTGGATGGCTGGTGTTGTACCCAAGACCCGTTATGAGAAACTACAATTGCAAGGTGTGTTTGTTGTGGACTTGTGGTTTACGAAGTACTGTAATTTAAACAGGGACGCGACGGTTGGCCGAACGCTAGAATATCTCCAACCTCCGTTTCCAACGTCTAAACCTCCTTCAAGTTCGCGTTAATATGCAGGCGTTCAGCTCAAACGCTGATTCATCAGCAGTCTCTGATGTTATCAGTGCTATGCAAAACATTGTAAGTACTGTATTTTAGAGGTGTTGACGTCTGAGCATAATAATAAACGTTCACTTCAGCAGTTGGATGTAGTCATGCATAAGGCCTCAAGCCAAAAAGGTGTCAGCTGTCGAAAGAAAGCCAAGGCTGTGCAGTCAAACAAGTCTCATGGCACATTTACATCCTTGCCCACGGAAATCCTCGCTCAGATTTTCCTGTACTGCATCCCAGAAGACAGAAACTCGATTCCCGCGCCAGATCTGGCCCCCATGCTGTTGACCACAGTATGTCGACGATGGCGGGAGGTTGCTGTGGATATGCCGGATCTATGGCGCAGGCTCCGACTGGAAGTTGAGCACGGTGACTGGCAACAGAGAGCTTTCTGCTATGACACCTACCTCAAGCGATCGCGAGGACGTCAACTGTCGTTGACACTCGAGTGTCATGACAATGACTGGACGGAGCTACGAAGCCTGCTCCAGCCATACGTCCATCAAGTATCGTCGTTGTCTGTTGGGTTTTTCTCCGGTGCTGGCTCCTTGGCGATGGCGGACTTTCGGGGACTTTCAGAGCTGGTCATATACACGGGCGGTTCTGATACTTTAACAGCTGTCATGCACTCCATCGCGCAATTGCCTCCCAACATGCATAGTCTCAGGTTAATGGACCTGTGGCTTAACCTCAGGGTCTTACCTCACTCCAATTCTCTCGGATGGGCCGGTCTCACAAATCTTGACATCGTGGTAGACGGACTAGATTCCTTTGCCCGCTTGCTCCACCTGTGTCCCAACCTCTCATCTTTGACGATGATTGGGATATTCACAACGATCGAGACCTCGGAGACATTCGTGCACCCCAAACTTCAATCTTTGCGCATGTCCGGGCATTTGCTTTTGGACTCGACCGTAAACCTTGGGCTATTCAATGCCATCACGCTCCCCAATCTACGCACGGTCGAAGTCCGCAATATGGGCCAATGGCCTCACGAAGAGTTCAAGGCGTTCGTGACACGCTCGCAGTGTCCCCTGGAAAGTCTGATCTTTGGCGGTGGAGTGAGGACAACGGATCAACAGTTGGCAGAATATGCTACGCTTTTTCCTTCCCTTGAACTGGTGACAGATGCTATGCGTTCCAGATTTTACTTTTAACTTTGTCATGTAGTACATAGCTAATGGTGACGGGAGTACTATATATTGTTTCATGTATATTCTACTTTTTATTCTATTCTAAATATTGTAAGGACGGAGCGATTTCCAATATGGTGTGACTCCCATGTGCGCGCGCCACTTCAGCTCCACTGACGCTTCTTGAGCCTCCTTTTTTGGATCTCCATTCGCACCCCAATGGCCTCCGCTTGCTCTTTTCGGGTGCAATTTCGAAATTCGTGTGACTGCCATGTGCGGCGTGCGCGCGCCACTTGAGCCCCATATCTAAGAAGTAAAGTACGATGGTTGCGGGAAGGGTCGGGCGCTCGCGTGGCTTTCGCCTATTTCGCTAAAGGCCACATGGGAGCGCTTAGCTCGCTTAAACCTCTTTTTGGCAACTCGCGTGGTTTCCATGTATATTTCGAGCGGCGACTCAAATAACGTCGCCCATTGGGAAACTTAGCACGATGTTGGTAATACATGGTGTTTGAGCAGGGGGACAATGGGATTTGAGTGTTTTGCCTACTGTAATTGTTAGTTGTCGCAGTATATGTACATAAATGGAACAACATATGATACAATCACAGACAGGGAGATAACAAATGTGGTAACAGGAGATAAGATTCAAATAAAAAAGGAGACAAAGACAATGCAGACTCAAAAACTGGAGAATGTGAGGACAGGAAAATGGGGAGACGGGAGACGGGAGATGGGAGACAGGAGATGGGAGACAGGAGATGGGAGGATGTAGGAGACAATTGGGAGATGGGTAGGTGTCAGAAAAAGTTAGGTACCATTGTAATACTGCCAGATTACAAGTTTGGCTCAGCAAGGGCCTTACAAGGTATTTTAACGGGCCGTTCTGAGGCATGGCAAGGCAAAACTCAATGTAAGGTCATCAAAAGGGCCCTTATAAGTGCCTTTTAATGGGCATTAAAATATTATCTTACCCGTTTAAAAGCCCTTATAAGGACACCCTCCAAATAGAGCATTAAAATGTCTTGCAAGGCCTTAAACCCTGGGAACTTTTTTCTGACAGGCAAAGATGGGAGAATAGATACATTCAATGATACTGTTATATATTTTGTAGTTTTGTCAGAATCCTGCTCAAAGAATGTAGAACTGACTGATCTTACTATGTACTATGTACTTTATGTGGTGGTAGATTGTACTTTTAGTTTTTTTTGAATTGCTCATAAATGTATTTTCAAAATTATTCAAAATGCACAATTTATTAGGATGCAGCCTGAGGCCAGGAAGCCAAAGGAGGGCGTAGCCCTCCTTGGCTTCCTGTGACGAAGGAACAACACTCATTTTCCTCCCCTGAAGGAGCGCGTAGCGCTCCTTCGATTTGTGCCGAAGGCACAACGGGCGTGAGCTCGTCACGAATCAATGGGCTGCCGTCCGAAGGTGATCGGAGCGCTTGTATGTACGTACGTCGTATTCAAATGTCTCAAGGCACAGATGCCACTGGCACCACTGAATACGCAGGCTCTCACTTAAAGAACGAAGAACGTTTGAGCTCTGACAACGCCAGACTTGACTTGAAGGGACTGTTGCATAATTCAACTCTGGAGTAGACCGAGCTCTCTCAACTTTTCCTAAACAGGGTCTCTCGATACTTTGCACTGTGATGCGCAGTGCGCACACAGTAACCTGTCGCTATGGGCCCATCCGCCGGAACCGATGGCAATTGTGTGGCTGAATCCATAGCCCTTGAAGTTAATGTGCTGGCCATGCTTCAAATATTCTGTTTGCCAAAGAGTGAGACACCCATTCTCCCTTCTCACACTACTCCTCAGTGGACACCGTTTCTTTCACAACGATCTAAATCTACAACCACTCGCGATGACTGAAGATCATAGGCCAGATATCGATCCTCCTCCACGAACTTCCAGATTCAATCAGGCAAATGTAGTTGAAAGCTCGGTACGTCGTCTCTTGAAATCTATCGTCGTCCTTACGCATTATTCGTCCAGAACCAACCTCGTACAGGATCTTGTCAGTTCATGCGGAAATTGAAGAATGGGTTTACCAAAAGCTTCCTGTGTGTAGACGTGAAAACTGTTTGTCTTGAATACGGCTAAGATAGTACAGAAACGCTCCAAGCAAACACGCACATGTGTCACTGCGATCCACGACGTCGAAATTGAAGCGGCTTCATCGAGTCAGCAAGTCGAGGTAAGTGCTCAAACTTGCTATTCCAGTCCTTTCATTTTCTTAGAGGCGCTCAGGCCACGTCGCATCCCCAGCCTTCCAACGAAAGCGAGCATCCCACCACATCTGAGATTCCCAGTGAGTCCGTGAACCAAAGGCTGTCTGGTTCACAGGTATTTCCATCAAATACTTTGATTTTCTTCTCTAATCTTGGCGGTCCTACAGGCTCAGGCTGCTCCTTCTGGCGAGGAAGGAAGACCCGATCCTCACTCAGTTGATGCTGAACTTCAACGTGCCTGTGATGGTACAGGAAACATGTGATTACTCGGGAAACATGCGACTTCTATGGCATCCGCCGTCGAGAATGCCCCAGCGGATCTTACTGCTGCAGATGATTTTGAGACGACGTATCTCCAACCCCTCAAGATTATCGATGCTGTCCTTGAGAAGATCACAGATGTATGGGCCATTCTTGTCGTTTGAAAGCGAACTAATCACATTGGATAGGTACATCTGTATGCAAAGATGGCGCTGGGCATGCTATCTGCTGCATCCAAGGTATGTTTTGGTTTGGAAGTCTCCTACGCAGAGGTTCTAATTCCATAAAGATTATAATTGCTCAGACACAGCGTGACCAATCGATTCTTAATCTTCTCAAGAAATTGGCTGAAGTTTACCGCTTTATGACTCAAGATGATAGTCTTGAAAAAATTGAATCGATGCGCGGCATCGTCGAAAAGATCGTTCACCAGACTCTCGAGTGTGCCCGTTTCATCAGGGACTACTCGGAGAGAAAGAGCTTTTGTGAGTCACCAAGCTATCGTACCTTATACATGAATTTTATACTATATTATAGGGAAGAGACTCAGGAAAAATCTTATCTCGGAAACTGATGACACGATCAAACAGTACAGCGACACTTTGGACGGCCTTATGCAACAATTTCGGGATCAAGTCGATCGGGACGTGGCTGTCTTCGTCCAACGTATGGGTAAGGATTCTGACACGCTTCTGTCTTTACATTCACTCATGCCGTTTCAGGCGATACCCTGGATCTTGGGGATATCGCTTATGTGAAGGGCGCAGGACTAGATACCATGAAACAGTGCCTACCTGGGACGCGCACGGAGATTCTTTCCCAGATTACGGACTGGATCAACGGCAATGGAGATGCTGCCAAACGGGTGCTGTGGCTATCTGGTCCTGCGGGCAAGGGCAAATCAGCCATCGCCCACACGATTGCCAACTGGTTCAAGGAATCGGGAGGCCTTGGTTCATGTTTTTGTTTCAATTGGCACAGAGAAGCAGATCGTCGCCATGAAAATATTTTCTCTACCATTGCGCGCAATCTCGCTGACCGTGATTCGGGGATGAAGCGAGCGTTAGCAGATGCGGTCAAGGATGCACACTCGCTCAAGAATATGACGGACATTATCCAGCAGTGGCGCGACCTTCTCATGAAACCGCTAAAGAAGTTGCCTGCGTCAAGTGTAGGGCTTGTCTTGATCGTCATCGAAGCACTGGATGAGAGCGGTGGAAAGGAGACTCGGCACAACCTCCTGCGCATACTTTCTGGTAGACTTCAGGACAGAGGTCTTCCCCAAATTACAGAACTTCCATCCAACTTTCGGATTCTCGTCACGTCTCGCCCACTTCATGATATCGAAGATACATTTCACGGCGCTGAGCATATTCTACGGTTGTCGATGGATGAGATCCCAGCAGCAGTGGCAGAGCGCGACATCCACACGTTCGTATCTGAGGAGCTGAAGGGGCTACCAGATTTTGGCCATAAAGAGTTTACAAATCTAGCTGCGAAAGCCGATGGCCTTTTTGAGTGGGCCCGTCTTGCTTGCGAATACATCAAAGATACCCCTCCAGGCATACGCCAAATGCGTCGCTTCAATGCTCTCGTCAACCGCAGGGCCGGCAAGCAGAAGAACCTGTTGTACGATATGTATCTGGTCATTTTGAAAGAAATCATGAGAAGGGATCAATATGACGATGACGAGTACGAAGAAGCCCTGGCAGGGTTTCGTTCCGTGATGGGACAGATACTCGGCACAGCTGAACCACTCCCTCTCAATTCCCTCGATATCATGCGGAGCTACTTTCCAGACGAAAATAAGCATGACAGCATGGACATTATTAAACGCATGGGATCCCTTCTCAGCGGCACCACCAATTCGCGTATTCCCATCCAACCCCTTCACGCATCTTTCCACGACTTCCTGACAGATAAGTCATCCAGCGGAGAATTTTTCGTCGAGGTGTCCAACGTACAACGCGACCTTGCATTTGCATCGCTATGAGTGATGGAACACGATCTTCGCTTCAATATCTGTGATTTAAAGTTGTCGTACCTCCCCAATTCCCAAGACGCAGAGCTTCCTCAACGAGTCAAAACATCCATTCCCCCACATCTCTCCTATTCCTGTCGATACTGGGCTGAGCATGTTCGAACAACTGACTTTGACGATAAGCTCGCACAGGAAATGAGATCACTCTTCGACGACGAGCGACTGATGTTCTGGATTGAATCACTCGGACTTCTCAATGCGTTTAGCAGCGCAGTTACTATACTTCCATTCGTTGCCAAGTGGCTGAAAGTGAGCAAACACCTACGAGGTATTGTCGGACGAACAACCCATAAATAAATACAGGGCCATTCTGGATACGACGATTTGCGGTCTAACATGATGGATGTACAAAGATTCATTCAAGTGTTTGGCGGTATGATCTTGCACAGCACGCTGCATCTGTATTTATCGGCGCTCCCATTCTCGCCCATCAACTCCACCATGGCTACCAAATTTATGCCAAGGTTTCTGAATAACCTTCGTCTGGCATCTGGTCGTGATTTGAACTGGGCGGTTGTCCAGATTGTAATTAATGGACACACTAGAGAAGTCAAATCAATCTCGTTCTCACTGGATGGTACTCGCATCGCGTCTGGTTCATCGGATAAGACTGTGCGGGTGTGGGATGCAGCCACGGGACAGCCATTGGGTGAGCCCTTGGAGGGGCACACTGCCTTGGTTTGCTCAGTCTCGTTCTCACTGGATGGTACTTGCATCGCGTCTGGTTCATCGGATAATACTGTGTGGGTGTGGGATGCAGCCACGGGACAGCCATTGGGCGAGCCCTTGGAGGGGCACACTAGAGCGGTTTGATCAGTCTCGTTCTCACCGGATGGTACTCGCATCGCGTCTGGTTCAGAAGATGACACTGTGCGGGTGTGGGATGCAGCCATGGGACAGCCATTGGGTGAGCCCTTGAAGGGGCACACTGCCCTGGTTAGCTCAGTCTTGTTCTCGCCGGATGGTACTCACATCGTGTCTGGTTCAGAAGATAACACTGTGCGGGTGTGGGATGCAGCCACGGGACAGCCATTGGGTGAGCCCTTGAAGGGGCACACTGGAGCGGTTTTGTCAGTCTCATTCTCACCGGATGGTACTTGCATCGCGTCTGGTTCAGAAGATAACACTGTGCGGGTGTGGGATGCAGCCACGGGACAGCCATTGGGTGAGCTCATGAAGGAGCACATTGGTATGGTTTCGTCAGTCTCGTTCTCACCGGATGGTACTCGCATCGTGTCTGGTTTGGAGAATGGGACTGTGCAGGTGTGGGATGCGGCGACGGGACAGCCATTGGGTGAGCCAATAAAGGGGCACACTGACATGGTTTACTCAATCTCATTCTCGCCGGATGGTACTCGCATGGCGTCTGGTTCATCGGATAACACTGTGCGTGTGTGGGATGCAGTGACTGGACAGCCATTGGGTGAGCCCTTGGAGGGGCACACTGCCCCAGTTCGCTCAGTCTCATTCTCACCGGATGGTACTCGCATCGCGTCTGGTTCAGAAGATAACACTGTGCGGGTGTGGGATAGAGTGAATGTGCAACCATCCCCATCCCCCCGGTCCAGAGACTCATATCCCTCCGCATTTTCGCTGCATTGAAACACCTCATCTCCCACCCAAGAAAGCCGCATCATTCCACCCAACACTTGTAACGCTGCCCTGATTTTCTTCTCTTCCAACCTGGAATACGCTCTGCCAAACCCCGCTGACTTGCTCGAAACCGCTTCACATCATGATTCTCATTCAACCCCTTTCTTGCTGCAGTCTAATGGATGGATGATGGGACCCAATCATCAGCTCCTTTTCTGGGTACCTCCATTGTCCTGATATCCATTTTATTCTCCTGGTACTGCAATTGTAATCCTGAGAGGAGGCGTTGAGCTTGATTTGAGCCATATGGCACATGGGACGCACTGGTTGAGTTGCCGAGATGTGTGAGTTCTTAGCATTTGCCATCCGTCCTTGTAGTTGCTAACATCAATCCTGGTAGCTCCGCGTAATGACGATTTTATAGTTGCAATATTCAGTGTACCACTCAATTCTTTGATTCCTTGTCAGTGTTATACCTAGCATCGAGCTTGAATTTACAGTTGTCTGGCTGTCAGAAGCCATCAATATTTCAGTTGTCAACTATACCAGATACACCTATACTTCCCACATATCCTAGTTAGTAAGGTGGCCTTACCATAATGTTCTGGCCACTTAATAAAGCCTTTGTGCCTTCCTATGGAGCACCGGCGGTGCGCACCAGCAGTTTCCTTGTACTTAGAATATTTTACTCTACAGTCTTTTTCCCACCATTGGCGTCATCACCCTTTTGGGTAATATGGTAGCGCACAACTTCGCACGATGCCACCACACTCGCGCTCGTCATTGTTGACGACGAGCTCATATACGGTGAGTTTTGTTTTATTTTATTTTACATATATATCTCTCACTACAGGACATCACAAGACTACATATAGGCATTACTTTACGAGGCTCCTAGGTTCGTTCTCTGTGCATACAGGTACGTTAACCGAAAATCAACAGTGCATGGGAATCATCCTGCCTTCAGCGTTCCACCACGCACCTTCACCTCCAAGCTGCCTATCCTCCCTCCTGTCCCCCATGACACTCAATGCTGTGGGCGGTGTATCATGGAAATGCTCTGTCCATGTGGGCGGCAAAAAGACCAGGACTTTGCATACAGGAGTACTTCGCCAATGCCAAGATGATGCCCGTGAACTTTGCGCTTCCCTCCTCAAGAGTAAGTTCATCTCTCTAATTTTTACTGTCTAATTTACTTCCATTGATAGTACTGTAGAACTCCCTTTGACAGAGCACAAGCGATTATTGACCTCTGGAACCCAGCAATGCGGCCCCAATTCATCGCCACCCACACTATCAGACGACTTCTCTCCTTACTCCATGGACATCAACTCCATGATTCCTCCTCCCAGCGAGGAAGGATTTTCCTTCAGTCACGCGGGAGATGAACTAACAATCTACTGGGAACTAGAAGAACTCACAACAACAATAGTGAAGTAAGTTCAGTGTTTCTGTCACACTCACAAGCACTTAAAACAACCCTTTCTTAGTAGACAAAGGTTGGATACCCGTGACCGTAGTGGCCGTATCGCACTACTAGCATCAGATTGGGCCTCACAGTATGAGGCGCTCACGGACGCCCTTCTCAACTATATGCACGATCCTCTGGAGCCTTTGGAGCCTCCTTCCTCAGTCAATGAGACCGATCAGTTTAGCATCGAGGTCATTGACATTTTTGGTAAGGCCTTCTTGTTCAATCGAGCTTTTGCATCTCTAATGGAACCTCAGACTGACGTTTGTGCACATTCAAACACGTTTCCCCATTCATCAATGTCTCATTACTCCATTTTGGTTGTATAGGTAGCTCACCCATTCGACTGACCATTGCCATCACCATTCGCATGCTGGATGTGTACAGGCAAAGCCACCGAGTAACCCCGCGCTTCAGTATTCATGCGGAAGCGAAGATGCTCTGTTTTCTCCATGGTGTAAGTTTCATGGCATCATCCTCGCACTGCTCTGATGTTACATAAAATTAGGTATACTATCGCAGACACCTTGCCGAGCAGCTTCGCATCAGTTATGATGTATATCTTGAACTCCATCGGCGCATAGACCACCGCCTGGACAAGGTTCTAGGCCACGATTCGGATAACTGGCGGATGCTAAACTCATGTCCTGCATGCCAGTACAAGCTGACGGATGAACCCCCTCTAGAATTTTCTATCCTGTGTGCTTGTGACAGCAATAATTCGGCCAAATTGGTCGATCCTGCCATATGTGGTAGTCAGGAACACTTGGACACTTGAATAGGAACCTCGTCGATATGGCTAAGTGAATCATACGTTGATGCATTCAAAGATGAAGTCCGTTCAGCTCGTGCACACCAAGCAAGGGAACAGCGCCCTACACGAGACCCTGACAATCCATGGGTTGATGAGCCTGATTCTGTTGATTCTGCAGAGCCGCATACTGTGTGTGTGGACCGTTGGCGCAATGCCGCACCTGAATCTCAGAAGAAAATGTTTGCAATATTCAAAAAATCAGGCATTTTCATTACCGTGTGCCAACATGGCTTCCTACTCACCATCTGTGACATGGTGCGAAGCAGCGAGCTGTATCTTAGTTCCTTCACTTCCCATTTGATGTGCTGACTATTAATATTCTGCAGAATGAAATACCCCATCGCTTCGGTTAAGAAGCTGATGGACGTTTTCGGGAGCAATATTTTGTATGGGTATGACGTAAAATGTGCCTTTGAGAAGATCCTGCTGTGCAGCACACTTGGAGACAGTGCCAAGAGGCTCAACGTGCAAGGTGTTGTCCCCACTTTTCATGGACATGCCCATAATCGTCTCTGTCAGCTTCAGCACCACTCCAAGCACAAACTTGGTGCTGGAATGGAAGATTTTGAAACGTGCGAATGAGTCTTCTCTGAGTCCAATGCATTGGCTTCCGAAATACGTAACGCCACTGAGTTCCACCGACACCAAGCACTCGACAAACACTTCTGTTTTGCTGATACGGACAGGTACGCTGCATTATGTAAGTCCACCCTTTGTCCTCATTGAATATTGAATGATCTAATCACAAATTTAGCTGACTTCATATTCAATAATTATGTCCAAGCCTTAACATCGATATCTACGACTACCATTTTTCTTGGCAATTTTCATGCTTCAAATGCAACTCTCGATCCTGACTTTGACGGCGACCTCGAAGACGAACGTCTTTTCTTACAGCGTCTTGCAAGGAAGAAGGATGAATCCAGTGTTGAAATAGACTACGTAAAAGCATTAAACGAGTATGAAGAGGTGCAGTAAGCTCTCTTCGCTTCAGTTATTCATAAGCTGACGAAAATTGTAAGGCTCACATACAGTTCGGTCAACTCGATTTACGTCCAAATTACTCTCCCAAGGATGCTGGCAATGTACGGCGGCGTCATACTCATGCTGCGACCAAACGTGATCAGAAGGTTGACGTTGTCGTTGATTACGAGCGGCAGATGGCCCTGGACGCACGATGGGGTCCGGATCATCCTGAGCGTGTGAAAGCCCAGTCGCGCATCACCAACCATCTTTATCACAAGGCTGTCGACGATGTCGAACGGCTTGTTGTCATGTGACTTCTCGAATTGACCAAGCTCCAGATGAGCGGTCTAGGTATGGGATCTAATACTGTTTTATCTATTTATTTATTTCTAACTGCTGTCCATCAGGATACAAACTTTGTACTCAGATATCAACTGCTCTCAAGAGTCGAGCCACTGCGATCCGAAATGCGCTAACTCGATATAACAAGTATGCAAGCCAGCTGAATCCTCCTCGCCCCCCATTACAGTGGGAACAAATAGTCGACTACTCATTCTTAGCTGAATTTGACCTGCTCCGCGAAACAGGTACTGAGATCCAAATGAAACGCTGGGCCAATCCCTCTTACCGACATGCTTCCACACAACACCTTGCACACCAGCGAGCTAAGGAAGAGATCCGCAGGCTGAATGTTGAGGTTGGGCGTTTATGCACAAAGATTCGGGATGACACATTGGATTATCCACGAGCCATTGCGCAGCTTGAGCTCGACAATCCACTGCTTGCAGCCCATTTACAGCGTCGGTGGCAATGGCTGCGGTCAGCTAACGGACGACACCTTTGGCGTATTGAGCAGATTCTACGGCTCCCCAGATACAGCAGTCCCATGTCTCCTGGCACTTGTGAAGGTCGGCAGTGCGAGGTTACATCTGCACTTGAAGGTGTGCAACATGGGCTGACAGATGAAGCAGACGAAGGTGAGGGAGATGAAGATGCATTAAGCCGGCAGCTGCAGGATGTTCATACTTATATTGAAGGACTCGATCATCATCGCGTTGACTTGGAATTTGCAGAGTAGTTGTACTTCTCCGCCATCAGACTACTTACTGTATTTTGTCACTGTTGAATTTCATGAGTTTGCTGTTCATTCTCACTGTGATACCAACCGGCAGTGCATGTAAAGGATGTGTAGTAGAGCAGTATTCAAATTTCTCCTATCACAACTTGAACACAATACCAACCAGCAGTGCATGTAAAGGAATGTCATTTAATTTGTGATCATTTTGACCGTCCGACTTCAAGCCCTATGGGCTTGAAGTCACTGATGACGGTCAAAATGATCACAAATTACATGACATTCCTTTACATGCACTGCTGGTTGGTATTGTGTTCAAGTTGTGATAGGAGAAATTTGAATACTGCTCTACTACATTAGTTTATTTAACGATGCTAGAATTTTAGATGGTGCAAAACATGGTATTCATTGCGCTTTAATGTTGAACTGTGTGAGATACTCAATATAATTGTCATATTAAATGGTTGAAACGTTGAAGAGTTGAATTTGAAATTTGAAATTTGAATGTTTGGACAGTGAAATGTGGTTGCAGCAGTGTTCATTACATCGCATTTTGAAGTACATAATCACTATTGAGTGAGCCTCACTTTCACCCATCCACCATGTCGAAGTCAAGTCTTCCTCATTGGAAAGCCACTTTGCTGCATAGATCCCCTACTGTCAATGGCTTCGATGAATTCAAAGCTCTCATTCAGCGTCCTCAAGTTCTCAATGGTATTGCTGGATGTGAGGAACGGTGGGAGTCAGTGCTGTTGTCTTTACTGATGCATGGGCTCCACAACGATGGCAGCCATCTTGACCATAACAACAGCTTCTACCAATTGACTTTGGATCACTACCGCACTGGTGTCTCAAAGACTCAGTCAAGTCTAATGCAGGAGAAGATTGGTAATTGGCGTTCTCGAACGTTACACACCGAGCGCATTTTGCATTGTATATTTGACCTGGTAAGTCCTTTCAATTTCTGAATCATCAAACACGCTCATAGCACATGTAGTGCACCGTTCTAGACAGGTTGACAGGTGGATCTACCATTGTATTGCATCACCCTGGTGCTACGTCTCCAAATGTGAACATTGCGCCTCAAACGCTCAAAGCCAACGTATACATCAACCCTAAAGTCCTTGAAGAGCACCATGAGCTCCATGCAGTGGTGGCTCAGATCACCCAAATCTTTCTTTCCGACTATGCTACTCCACTCACAAATGCATTTGCAGACACCCGCACTCGGCACAAGTGGGGTAATTCAACGATGGCTCAGACCCCTACAAAGGGAAAGGCCCGAACAGAAGACCCCATCATGCCGCTCATTCCCTGCCCAATTGTGCCAACCTCTGCGCACTTCATCTTTCCTGGTTGTCCTGCAGGCTCCTTGGAACGGCTGTTGAGTTCCAGTGATTATGTCTTATCACACGCACCATCCTTTGACAACGATACTATCACATGGAAGCCGCATCAAATTGGTTTGATGCAAGGTCGAAGGGATGTGCCCTCTATCCAGCGTCATGTAACAACGGCTGCTGTTGGGGTTGGAGGTGTGCGGGTCAAGGGTGTGTGCAAGGTACTTTTACATTTGTATTCAACTGATATGGCCTAATTTTTCACCTAGGGTACTTCAACCGCTATGACAGATACTGATGATGAGAGCTCAAAGTCATCGCAGTTGTCACGCACCATCACTGTCTACTCGACTTCTGGTAGCGAGTCTGACTCCCAATGCCCTCATTCACGTACAAGATACCCCCCCATAACGCCAATCTCTGCCCTCCCATCGAAGGGGATTTTTTCATCTACTGTGTCGCCTACTTGGACCCCTCCTCGCTTTATCATAGAGCCTCTCTATGCTGATATGTCCGCAATCACGCCATTTGGGGATGCAACAGAGGCAGTGTTGGAGAACCTTGGTTACCCAGACACTTTTCATAACATCTGCATTTCGATCTGTCAGAACTACCTTGCGAAGCGATGGGTTACGATATTGCAGCAGGACACTAACATCTCTTTGGACCATGCCGATGCCATTGGACAAGCTATGTTGAAAGATCGTAACGTACAGCTTCCATAGTTCGGTTTGTATATGCCACTCGCCATGTATCTTACATTTAAATGGCAGAATGACCGTTGTTTTTTCAGTCTTTGAACTTGCGCATCAGCATTCCCTCAACGGCATTTCCGACAAGCCGCTCACACAACCCTCGTCGGTTTATTGCTCGAACACGTGGTCCATACATCAAAGTATCGAAGGAAGTACGCCAACAACTGACTGAACGGCGACGCACCAAACGTCTTGATGAGGACCAGGAGATTTAAGCTGTCCTGAACTATATGAACTCAAAGGCTACCGATTTGGCTTGCAAATTCAAGCAGCCTTGTCGCCATTACCTGGAGCGTTTCACCCTTGGTTCTGTAGTTCACCACCGCAAGCGCAACAAAACCAGTGCATGGCATGCATTTATGCATTTCCAGGGCATCAGAACCAATGCCAGTAAGTCAATCTACCAACCATGTATATTCATTGCTAACAACTTATATTCTAGACAAAGACATGCACGAGAAGTCCAACATTGCGGATTTCGTCAAGGAAGCTACTGAGTACCATCAGCTCACCGCTGAGCAAAGGACCAAGCTTATTTTGAACTTCGATGAAGTCAAGAAGGGTGCTCAAGATCGCCCACCAAATATAACCGCTCGTTCTCGTGCTGCCGAATGTGCTCGTAGCTTCCAGTACGTGAAAGAAGAGGTGGGTGATGTCCATGTTTTTAAAGGTTCAGTGTTTATTGACCGTGAATTTTGGGGCCTAGTTGGAAGCTCTGAAACAACACATTGGCATAGAAGCCATTGTTGTGATGGTTTGAGGCATTTCCGATTTTTCTATGGCGCCAAAAGCATTCTTCACAAGTTCGGCAGCAGAAAAATTTGTTCAGTTGTACTTACGCAAGGATGTCGCCCAATTAGCGACAGATTTCGAGAGTACCATTCTAGCCAATGGCCTTGTTTTAAGTTAGTAATCATTCTCATCCATTTCAATTTATTTTTTTGACGTGAATCCAGACTCGGCCACTAATCATCGGGAGCATGTCGCGAATGCCAAGGCTGCTATCAGAACAGGTCTCCACTTGTCACTATGTAAGTTTTCCCTTGCACAATTTATACTAACAGCTAATATATCGCAGGCAAAGTCACAAACAATCCATCTGCCTCAATGGAGTTCACGAAGTACGAGAAGCTCGTTTCTACCTACTTCGTCAAGCTTGTGGGGTGGAACCACCCCCAATGGGCAAACCCTTCGGACTTAAAGGGTGGTATTGACAGCCTTGAAAGTGTGGTTGAGGCAATCAGACTTCACCATTGCCATTTTGTGGTGATTGACCAAGAAGAAGTTAAAGAGCGTGCACGGCGCATAAAAAATGGGGAGACATTAACTCCCGAGCTCGAGCCACCTGTACCGCTTGAGCCACCTCCTTCTAATACTGTAGCTCTCCCTACTCCTGCTCATACACCCCCCCATGTCACGACAGCTGATATATCATACCCTGTCCCTGATGTTAGTCAGCCTGATTTCACTGCTCCAGATGACAATGCAGCCTCAGCGCCATTTTCTTTGCCTCACAACGTCCAACCAGCCCCACTGTAGAGACTCATGCCTCTCATTGTGCAATATGGCAGTTTTCACTGGGGAGTACATGGCATGAACTTGTAGCATCACTCTGTGTGCTACCTGCAGCTATCTCTATATGAGGCGCAGCTTTCCCGCGCAACGCGCGCCATGCGAGCGTACCTTTCCTGCGCTTCACGATGTATATGCGCGCGCGCTTTCCCGCGCTGTAGCGCCCTATAGCGCCAGCCATCCAGAAGCATCCATCCACTGTCCACCAAGTTCCCTAGTGCGTATATTTCCATTTCTCACATTTGCATATCATTCCATCTTTATTTTTATCATGGACCCTTACTTACATATATACTTACATACCTTACTCGGTAGCGCTTCAGCTCCGCATGACAGCGCTTAGGCGCCATACTTAAAGTGCCAGCAGTACATACTTACTCACTTACTCACTTACTCTCCCACCAGAACGACAGAGGACTTACTGGTTACTACCCACTATTTACCTAGCAGAACATAGTAGAAATCTATTTGTTTACACCTCGCATCTCCCTTCTCTTGTCTTACATCATATCATCACCTAAGCAAACTCACTCTTACTCTCTCTTGTTTCCGCATACACGCGCGCGCATTCCCGCGCTTCGCATTGGCCAACCAGTAGCGCTTTCAGCGCATACCTCTAGATCCTTGCTGCACTCGCTTCCCCTTTAGGGTCGAACGCACTTGTCGTCTCAAGTATAGCAGACTAGGCAATGCACGACCTTACAACAATTATAGATACAGTCAGGAGCATTGTTCATGCCTCGCAGTATCATTGTACCTTCACCGCCGCACGGTGAAGATGACATTGAGCCCGCCCGCAGCTCAATTACAGATGATATGGTGGACACAGAGCTTCGTGCTCTTGATCAGGGTAGGTAAATCATTATTTATATTCAATACAGTCATGCTGACGTGCCCTGGTTCATTAGCGCTCCACTCAGACACTCAAACTGCCCTGGAAACGAACTCATCACAGGCGCACACTATTACTCCCATGCTTACACCCCTTATTGATGAGGTCACTCCTGCATTGACCCTCGGGAAGCGAACTGCCGCTGATGTACCGCCAACTCAAACACACAGTCCCAAATGCTCTCAAAAGCTCACAGAGAAAGCTCAGTTGGAGCTGGAGTTGAGGAATGAAACAGACCATCGGGTGACAAAAGTTGGTAGACGGTCAAAAAAAGGAACGCACACACTGAGTCCAATAGGGAAGACTTGTAGTCTGTCAATAGTTGTTACTAGATACAAGATATTGGTTTAATATATGTCCTTCCTCGCCGGGAGGAGGAATCATGGAGTCGATGTCCATTTAGTAAGGAGAGAAGTTGTCATAAGAGAAGTTGTCGTAAGGAGAGAAGTCGTCATAAGGAGAGAAAACATCGTAAGGAGAGAAGTCGTCTGATAGTGGGGGTGGCGATGAATGGGGCTGCATTGCTGGGCTTCAGAGGTCAATAATCACTTGCACTCTGTCAAAGGGAGTTCTACAGTACTATCAATGGACGTATATTAGATGACAGAAATTAGAGAGATGAACTTACTCTTGAGGAGAGAAGCACAAAGTTTCTGTACGCAAAGTCCTGGTCTTTCTGCTGCCCACATGGACAGAGCATTTCCGTGATACACCGCCCACAGCATTGAGTGTCATGGGGGACAGGGAGGGAGGATAGGCAGCTTGGAGGTGAAGGTGCGTGGTGGAACGCTGAAGGCAGGATGATTCCCACGCACTCTGTTGATTTTCGGTTAACGTACCTGTATGCACAGAGAACGAACCTAGGAGCCTCGTAAAGTAACACCTATATGTAGTTAGGCAATGGCACGGGTAACCCGCGGGTATCCATGAGCGTACCCGCACCCGTACCCGCCACTTACCCGCACCCACGGCCCAAGGGTATGCTCGGGTATGGGTTTCGACGAGGGTATGCAAAGGGTATCATGGGTATATAACCCGCGGTGGGTAACCCACGACCCACGCATTCATGTAGATAGATCTATCATAGGTACAAGGGATGTCAGTAGTAGCAACACAATAACAACTAAATATTGATAACATCCCAGCCATCAACCAATTGATCCTCCTCGCCGTCGACATCGTTCAACACTGCAACTGCTTTGACGTCGTCGTCATGCACCAAACCCAACTGGCTCCAGATCCCAACACACAGCAAGGCCCGAGTTGTCTGCGAAGACATTTGGCTGCAAACATGCGAGAGCAGCAGTCAGCCACGGCTAAAAATATGTTCGACATCAACGGATGTAGCTGGTGTCAATGTGAGTAGCAGTACAACAAAAAACGAGGAGAAAACATACCAGGAATTGTCAGATAATCAAGCGCCATGCGCGAGAGACGCAGATAAGTTGTACGGTGCTTGTGCCACCATGAAATGACATTGGGGACATGCTCACACTTTGTGCTGAGGTATGCGGTAAGTTCGTCTGAAGAGGCCGAGTTCCTGGGAGCCGCAAGAGCCGGAATATGGTCGAAAATGTTCTCTTTTCTTGATGTCTGTGAGTATCGGATCAATGTGTTAGCAATGATCCTGATTGAACCAAATCAAACATACCTTTGGAACCTGTGATTCATGCTCACCATCCGCTGACTCTCCATCCGCCGAACCGGTTGGCATGTCAGCATATGCGAAGTCAAACTCGTGGCGCACAAGGTCAGAGGCCGTCTGGATCCACTCTGCCTCCCATCCAGCAGTCTTGAAGTAGCTCAGTTTGTGACGCGGATGAAGCACTTTAAATAGATTAGTATAGTGAACATTACAGAGTGAATGAAAACTTACCCATTGCTATGCGGTATGTTTGAGAAGAGTCGGTAAGGGAATAGTACCTGTCCAAGGTCTTCTTGCCCATAGTGAGTGCGGCGTGAATGGCGCTATTCAAGTTCTGGTCGAAGGAATGGGTAGTGAGTGATTCGTCGATGTGATCCATGGCTGGGATTACAGTAGCAAGGTTTGGCGTGGCACGGGAAAAGTAGGTGGTGGCATCCTTCAAGATCTTTATTGGTGTGAGCTTGAGGAATTAATAAATAGGGACTGCTTGACTCACCGCTAATGTGTCACACAATTGTGTAGCTATCTTCCACTCTTTCTCGCTGAGCTCGAACTTGCGCAGGCCGAATTTGCAGTCCCCAGTGAAAACATCCAGAGCTTGCTGATACTCGATTGCGAAGTCCAACATGTCGAACGTGGAGTTCCACCGCGTCGATACGTCCCGAGGCATGACACGAGCCTTCAGTTCCAGTTCTTCAAGTAGCGCCTTCCAAGCAGGCAGTAATAGTGTGGATGAATGCACAATCCTGAACGCAAGTTTGCGAAGCTGCGAGGCACGTGTTCAATGCATCAGTACGTCGTTCCATTATGTAATCTTGATTCCTTACCTTCACAAGCACAAGCTTAACAGGTCGCAGGTTCTTGTGGAGTTCCTCTCACTCATGAGCCGTCAGGTTTGTGCTCTCATCAACCCACCCTTCAATGTTGTCTATGTCAGTGTCCTCTGGATTGCCCTCACCTCGTTTGGCAATGGTGTATCCATCATCGTTATTGGTACCTTTCGCCAACTCTTGCAAGAGTCGTTCTTCCTCATCCATGTCATCTTCCAGGATGTCCATTGCTTCGGGTGCCTCGTCATCCAATCGAGCCTGCTCTTTTTTTGGTACGTCAAACAGTTTGATGATGGACTTCGCAATGAGATTGACAATATGTAGAAAACAACGTGTTCGGCTCAGTGCGCCACTGAACGAATCCACGTGCTTGGCAAGTTCTGTTGTCAGCGTGTCATTAGAGCTTGCATTGTCGCCCGTCAAACTCAACATCTTCCCACTTGGTAAGTACTGTACTAGAAGCTATGTGTCCCCACTCACCTTATCCGCTATACCAAACTCTTTCAGGATTTTTTCAAACACTGCTGCAAGATTCTCGCCGGAGTGAGACTGAATCCTGGACCATTAGTGATTTTTCAGGGTACGTATGGTATTTACTTGCCTCGGCCACCTCCACTATATCTAGTATCATCACTAATGGTTTTCCTTCATGCTCTAGATGCACGGACACAGCTATGAATGCCTTGTGGTTTGGAGACGTCCACGCATCGGTGGCGAAGTTCAATTGGCCGTCGTATTCCTGGTAAGCAATAGTTAGATTTATTTTTATATATAGGTATGCTACTAAACTTGCAACATCTTAGCAATCTGCTGTTGCGTGCGAGCAAACACCAACTTGATGTCACACGAGACGGTCAATGGAGAAGGTATGTAATATTCCGGTTGACCTGTTTTCATTAGTGACTGAAAGCCGCGATCCTTTACAATGGTGAATGGTCGCAGGCTCTCAGATACCCATCGGACAATCTTGGCTCTGTTGCCATCATTAACCTTGATGTTGATACCATTACAGCGAAGGTACGTACTTCGTTTCTGTTCTTGTGTGTTGCCGGTGTGAATATATGACCTTGCCTTTCCCCTTGCGTTCAAATGATGCCACGATAGACCCGTTTTTCGCCCCGGAGATTATGGTACGTGCCTCATTAGCATTCTTGGCTTCATCAGCCATGTTAACGGACTCTTCTCCCCAGCACAACTTTGCATGCTTCCGCATGTTACTCGTGGACTTTGCATCCTTCTTATCGAGGTAACAGCGCACCCCTTTCTTGCAGCTCGTAGCCGTGCACTTGAATTCATGGTAGCAGCGGCCTTCGTGATAACCAATGTCTGGGACTGGGTGGTAGAACACATAAATAGGTGAGTTCCATTCTTTTTTCAAGCACTCTACTCATTTGAGTTAATATACAACAGTGTCTGTTATGAATCGAGTCTTACCGAGTTCACTATCCGAGCTTTCATCCTCATCTTCCGGAATGACCTCCACAACATCTTCGTCACTGTGAAGAGCTTCTTCTTCCTTGGTCCGTACAAATGCTCGACGGCTCATTGTAGCTTTGGCCGCAGTAGGTGTCGAAGTAGGTGTTCTATCTTCATGGACATTTTTACCCTGGCTAACCATAGGAACTATTGAAGGAGAGTCCAAGTCTTTGGTATCTGACACCACAGTTGTGGGACGTTTCCCAGACTTTCCAGAGGTGAGCTCATGACTTGCTTTTCGCTTGATGATCTTTTTGACATTTGAGAAGAACTCACGCGCCTTCTTGGTAGGCTTGCGCTGTCGCTTGTTGGCCATTGATGCAGAGATTGTGTTGTGTAGAAGCACTGCTTAGAATAGAAGGATTCCGGGTGTAAAATTTAGTTTAAAGTTTTAAATGATGTACTACCATATATAGTGATAACTGTACAGTTCAATAAGCTTCGACTGATGCCAAGATACCCACCACAATAAGCTTCAACTGATGCCAAGATACCCACCAACCCATGCCTATGGGTATGGGTATCTGGTGGGTCAGCAAGCTGAGACCCCTACCCAACCCACAGGTACCCATACCCACGACCCATGTGGGTTTGCAAAACCCATGACATTGCCTATATGTAGTCTTGTGATGTCCTGTAGTGAGAGATATATATGTAAAATAAAATAAAACAAAACTCACCGTATACGAGCTCGTCGTCAACAATGACGAGCGCGAGTGTGGTGGCATCGTGCGAAGTTGTGCGCTACCATATTACCCAAAAGGGTGATGACGCCAATGGTGGGAAAAAGACTGTAGAGTAAAATATTCTAAGTACAAGGAAACTGCTGGTGCGCACCGCCGGTGCTCCGTAGGAAGGCACAAAGGCTTTATTAAGTGGCCAGAACATTACGGTAAGGCCACCTTACTAACTAGGATATGTGGGAAGTATAGGTGACCAGATATCTAAAACCAATCGAGTCCCAAATTTCTTATTGATATCTTCATATCCTGTTTATTCCTCTCAATCTCCAAATACCTCAAATATAAATACATACTACCAAATATACCTATAACACTCCAAGTGCAGGGATGCAGATGGCATAGGAACAAGGGTATGTCGTGCTTCAGTTCGACGGTCATACATACCTATACGAAAAGCGTAGTCGTGAATAGTCAGCGAGAGCACGAAATCTATGACAACGTCACTGACGATCCAACAACATTGCCTGTCTGGAGACTGGCCCAGTGCGTTCATTAGAGTAGTAGCAACGGCGCGCTTCGCAGGTTCTCTGAAGAAAGGGTTGCTGATCCAACCTAAGAGCACCAAGTATCCAGCGGTAACTCGAGCCGCATCAGGAACCTGTATGTTTCTGAGTACAAGAGTGACGACTCACGACCGGCAATACCACTCACAGTGAAGTATAGCGCGCAGCCTTGTCCATCGTAAAGATTGACATCATGAATGCAAGGGCGCCGAGTGCATTGGAGACAATAAAGCATTTGTAACGCCTCTGCTTCTTGTCAGAGTACCTGATCTCCGCGAGATGCGTTACAGTCGTGTTATATCCCAGTTTCGCGCACGGCGTCGGGAAGTAGGCGAAGAAACACTGCCCTACTACGGCCGCAACCACGCCTCCCAGTCAGATATCGGATCCCGCAGTCCTTTCATGGTCGTCTGCTTCCCAAGCTTGTCAGCCTTACCATAGCCATCTTCTACATGGCGAGATATAAGAATTGTGCTTTCCTCTGGGGTGAACCACCTGGTGTTATGCGGGAAATCAGGAAGTATGAACATCGCGCAAACCACGACCAAGATGGTGATACCGCCTTCAACGTAAAATAACCATCTACAAATCATTCAGTTATAGAAACGATCGTCACCTGCCTCCATGCAGCTTGACCAATTTTGTCCTGCATGCCGCGGAGTATAGCGGATGCAAACAGGGATCCGAATGCAAAGTTGAGAAAACTTCCACAAGAAACGAGAGCTAGTCTCAAGGCGACATCGTCTCGCTTGTGCCGTTTAGATACGAGAAATACAATTCCGGGAAGAAGGGAGCTTCGGAAAAGCCAAGAAAGAAGCAGGCGATGACAATCCCAGTATCGCTTGGGTCAAACTATCAGAGACTGGATCTGAACGATGCAAGACAGGGAAACGTACTTCGTTGTGATTCTTGAGCACGATTAGCAACATCTTCATGAACGGTCAGTGTCGACAAACCTGACAATACTGATATTGTAAACGTACAGCACGGGATGATGACAGAAGGCCTCTCCAGCCAGTGCAGGAACATGTTCCTCAAGAAAAGTCACGTTCAGCTGTTTCTCAATCAAAGACAAAACTCACCCTGGCATTTGCATGATAATGTATCCAACAAATAGGATGGACAAAGTTGTGGCGTATTGTTCCCCACGCAGGTGCAGGTCTTTCTCAAAACCTTGTAACCGAACGTTGCTGTAGGCGTCATTAGATTCATACGAGTACAACGGTACTATTTGACACACCTAATATTAGTTCTGTCAATCTAGGATACACAGCAAGTGTCAGAATAGAGTTCGCAAATACCCTAACCCACCGGATTCAAGGTATATAAGATCAGTATTATGGACATACGTAAATCAAGCTTCCTCAGTAATCCCTCTCAGGTCATTACGAGCATGACAGGGGACAATAGTGAGTGAGTCGCTGATAACGTTACGCTGTTGGATCACAGAGAGTGGGTATCGTCAAGGGTGGGAAAACTAACATGCAGGCTTGGATATATTCTTGGGAAAATACTGCGAATTGATTACAGCTGAAAGCTCTGGATCGTCTGCAAACGTTCTGAATCAATATTGACCGTACCACCGAGGATCACGAGGGAAAATCAGGCTGCTCCACCAGGATCTAGTCTACCTAGCGATGCACCGGATCAGCGACTCTGCTGATTGGTTTGGCCAAATAGTGGATCAAAGTGGATGATACAGTGTGAATGACAGAACTTCGCAACGAGAACGTAGCCATCATCCGGCAGAAGCCCCGGGCCAGGGCCAGCAGATATACACATCGGAATATGTAACCTATAGAAGTATCAAAACAAATACACCCTGAAAGTAGTTCGTGAAACTTTACTTACTTTAAGTTCGAGTCGCTGGCTGCCGACGTAAATGTGCCAATCAGCTATTACTAATTAGTTTGGGGGTTTCTAAAGGATATGCCGTTTGCTGCAAGCTTACAACAGTGGGATTCCCCCCATGTTCTAGTTTCTACCCCTTCCGAGTCGGCCCGTCCGGCTTGACGTTGTAATGCTAGCACCCATAATGTGGGGTCTGAGTCGGTGGATGAACATGCTTGAACTGTCGAGGACATGCGGCAAAAATGATGTCTCCAGTCACCGCAATGGCCCAGGCTCGGAAATCAGGATAGTACTCCACTACTCAACGGCACAGGGTCAATTAATCGATCGATTGCCCACGAATTTGATCATGATTCCATGTACAATTTCGTAGACGCAAGCGCTCCAAGTTGGCAAGGCTCTTCAAGATCGCAACCATCTCCTTTCGTGACTCCAACAAGGAAAGAATGAAGGTCCCCAGTCATGAAAACCCACACGCTTCACCGTCATTATCAGCTGAAGTTCGCGCATCTGGTTTGATTGATACTCGCATGGTGCATGTCACCCAAAATGTGTAACGTAATTCGTGAAAAACATGGTCAACGGGACTGGCAGCGTAAGCGGGGTCTAGGTGAGAGTTTGCATGGCGGGGCAAGCGGTGGAACTAACCAATAAGAATGACAGTGAGATATTGCTGATGAATACCACTGAACAACGTTCTCTGCAGGGGGTGTCGTATAGGCCCTACCTCGGAATCTGACGGCATTTTTCGTGCTTCTCGGCAGATGCCACATCCAGATCGGGGTCGTTATTTTCCTAATTGTTCAGCATTGCAATAGCCCGAGTCCGTTCGAAATTATAATTATCACAGTGATATTATCAGGTTTTGACACGACCCTCAGTACTTGCATGCAGGCGCGTTGCGACTGACCGCTTACTCAACAGAGACACAAAGACGGTAATGAGCCCCGAGAATATAAAACACGCAAGACCACTGCATGCATACACTGGCAGCGGATATTGGCAATGCACAGTTAGCTATAGTGGTGACGCCTGCAACACATAGAATAACTTGTCATTGTGATGATCTTTGCAGACGGAACCGAAAATTGTTCTCCATTAATCTTCCAGCAGCCGATTATCCATGCCAGCATCCCGAGATTACCCAGAGAATAGAGCCATACGAAAGCCCGGCGGGCATGAACTTAGACCGCCATACCCTGAGGATGATAGGGATGACTGCAGGACTAAGAACTATTCA
>NW_024541412.1:0-42165 GCF_016758755.1 Suillus discolor | reverse complement strand
GAAAACACTCGGAAAAGACAGACGGTAAAAAGTTGAGACAGGCTTTCTCAGCGCGCTGTGGAAGTTATAGCCTGCCTCATGTAGTTCGGGTTTTTGTCATATCTGTGGATTTCTCTCCCTCTCAAAACATTCTGAAATGCGCTTAAGATATCCATGACATATGTCAGAAGCGCACCATTACCCACTTTGAATAGAGGTTGGTACTTTGTCACCGTCGGGCCACTCACGAGGCGGAACAAGGTTCATACCTGTCGCATGTCACTGCTAGGCACTCCACAACTGAATGATTCCTGGGAAAGTGTCTCACCTACCTGAATCTGTAGACGTCGGCTCCTATGCGCGTGATATGTATGTATCCTGGTCGCTGATAGCGAATGTATGATCTTGATAGGTCGGTAGAAATCTTCACATACACGTAGGCTTGTTCTGTCCATTGTGCGCCACTACGGGCAATGCGGGTGTCAATCATAATATCGTACATGTGCAGTGGAGCATGGATAAGATTTCCGTGAGCAAATGTAATATTTGCACGAACATATATCCGCGGGACCGCGACACTTACGAAAACTTTACACGAAGCCTACGAAAGTGTGATTTAGCTCGAGTCCTTTGCTTGTGTGTCAAAAAAATGAATGATGGCATTGGAGAAGGTTTATGACGAAGCGTACATGGAGCGCGGACTAGTGAAGATCACTCTGGCAAATAATGTTATCAAACCTGTGATCCAAAACTTCCGATCATTCAGCTATCATCAATGATATCGTCCTTCGATCATGGATCTGTGAAGCTTGAATAGCCTTACAGGTTGGCAACATACAGGAACATGGAGGAGCATCCAGGATTGTGGGACACATGAATATATGGCCTTGGCGAGGCACGGGACTGGAGGAGAGGAGTGAGAGGGATCGAACGGTGCCCTTGACCATTCAGGGAGTGCGCGGCTTGCGTCTAGTTGCAGGCAGGGCCCAGTGCGCAGGTCTGTGCGTTGAATATGCTGTTGCCAGATTAGTGTTGACCTATTAACGACTTCTGGTCCGGTAAACAGCCACAAATATCTGACTACAACACCTTGTTCACCGCAAGGCCACGACTCACCTCGAACATATGCCTTCGCTGCCATCATTAGAGGCCTTTGCCAAGGTGCTTCCATATCTTTTCATGATGTTCAGCAACCCTTAATCATAACACATTGTCCACAGGGAACCGCCGCTACCGTAGCTGGTGTTGCAACGCTAGGTTTATTAGTTCCTCCTAATTTATGATGCGGCTCAAGTGACCTTTATATATCTTATTAGGCTGCGGACTACTATATTATGGACAAAATTATCTCATTTATCCATCCGCATTCCCCCCGGGCTCTCGCATAGGTATGTGTTTACTGGGCACTTCACATTCGACGCCAACGTAACTGGCCAAACTTTAACAGAGGTCCCAGTGCCCACGGATTTTGGACTTGAATACCAGGATTTACCCCTTGTCACTGAAGATGGGTTTACTTTACGGTGTTATCTTCTCATGCAACGGACAGAGATAAGCAACAGCCACGCTGCACACATCGATTACCCAGACCAACAGACGCATGAAGAGGTACGTCGCACTATCCCTATACTTTGCATTCATTCACTCACTTCTATTTGTTCGTCCGATGCAAGTTTGCATCCACCCGACCGACAGTTTTGATGTTCCACGGTAATGGCGGCAATCACGGTCACCGGATACCTCTCGCGAAAGTATTCTACGTCAAAATGCGCTGCAATGTACTCATGCTCTCATACCGCGGGTGCGCCCTCTGTCTTTCGCAATCCAGTCCTCGAGTTGGGGAATCCCTTTCTCATTCATACCAATAGATATGGTCATTCGGAGGGTTCTCCATCAGAATCAGGCGAGACACCGTATCTCCAGTAATCTACTCTCTTTGCTCACTGTATTTTCTAGGCATACGTATAGATGCTCAAACGGCCCTCAATTATCTTGCTTCACACCCATATTTGAAAAACACCCCCGTCGTAAGTATTGTTGACGCCACTTCCAAAGGATTGGGCTAACTTGCTTTTGTATCAAGATCCTTTACGGCCAGTCTATTGGTGGTGCTGTCGCTATTGACCTTGCAAGTCGAAATCCATCAAAGGCGATTAAATTCCAATTTGCTTCCATACCTATCATAATCTGAGACTGCAGATCACGGCGCTAATCTTGGAGAACACATTCACGAACCTCCCACGTCTCGTACCTAAAGTTCTTCCTCTTCTTAGCCCTCTTTCGTTTCTTTGCCATCAAAAATGGGACTCGGCTTCGAAAATACCTCTAATACCTCGGTCGATGCCGATCTTAATGCTGAGCGGTGTTAGAGATGAGGTTGTTCCACACGAGCACATGCAAGAGTTATGGCAGATTGTTTCGCGGCGCCAGGGTACCAAATCCAGTGACACAGGAAACAAATCTGACATACCGGAAGTCGGTAATGGGAAATCGAGATTCCTTGAATTTGAAGGAGGACACCATAGTGCGTTATTTCGATGATCTGAACCACCGGGTTTAATGACGGTATTTAGATGATACGTGTGTCCAGCAAGGATATTGGACCGCAGTCACTGACTTTGTGGCGAGTTTGAGCCGTTAGAAGCCCCTAACGCGGTGCTTGTTCTATCTGAATCCATACGAAGTGACATCATGATCATGGCGTTGGACAGTTTTTTTTTCTTTCCGTATGTTCACACATTCCTTCACAAACATGCGTTCACTATTACATATCATTTCACCATAAGAAAGCGACTAGTTTTTTGTCCATTATTGTTGTAACAGGGAAAACAAAGGTCTAAATAAATCGGTTTATCCTTCGTAGCGATACGCAACCAACGCTTCTATTCGGTGTACATCAGTGCTGAAGCTTCGCAACTTCACTTGCTGACTCTTGCTCGCCTCGATCGCCAGCGGATCAGTGTCGACCCACTCATCGGCAGGCACGTCAGCGGAGTCATGTGTATATGCAAGGATATTGAAGACAGTCGGTGTGTCGATAATTGGGAGGAAGGTTACGGTTGATACGATTTGTTTGAGGATATAGCGAATCTCGGCTTGGATCTCTGATTCAGGCTTTGCAGGTGTTCTTGTAAAGCAGGTCAACCAACTGGATGACCCGAATAGCGGGAGACTTACGGTTGGGCAGAATCAGCTGGTTGTTCAACGAGGTTAACATCGAACACCCATCGCTCAAGTGGTAGTCTGGCATCCTTCGATATAATCGCAAGTACGAGCTGCGTTACCGACCCGGTAAGGAGCCATTCTGAAGTCCAGTTGAGTTAGAGTATAAAGAATCGTGCGGCACCTACTATTGACTTGTTTCAGTATCCTTGAAAGAAAGTAAGCGAGTGCACAAAAATAGATGTCGGATGAGATGCACCTGTCAAGGTAGTTCTCTAGTGCCAAGTCCTGAGTGACGAGGACAGTTTGCCCGTACTTCTTTACCATGTGAAAGTCATCCGACGGATACACTCCACGTTGAAAGAGAATCCTGTATCGATGCATGAAATCGTAAGTTGTTGAGTCGGAAAGTGGCTCGAAATAACGCACGTGTTGGCTGCATATTTGAAAAACTCTGTGACAAGATTCGTGGAGCCTTTCAAAGTGATGGCCTGGCGTGTTGGTGCTTGAGATGTTGCCATGCTGGCGGATGCTGCTGAACAATGTGGGATGGAGAGACTGATTCAGCGGCTGCCAAGTTAAACTTGATTGACGAACGTCACGCTTCTCGCGCGTGTTTTGACGCGAATAGATCACGTGGAAGTGTTTGTTTCTAAGGCTCTTGCCAAACAGACTCGGTATATAATATACCAAGTGTGTCGGAGAAGCATTCACGAATCACAATCCTCTTTCTTCATTTCATATCGCAAAGCTTCCGATAATTCATCATTAGCACATAAAAATGCACGAAGTGGACCCCACTTCTCAATCGAATTATCTGCAGATCGCTACGAAGCATATCACCTTTGATTGGACGGTTGATTTTGACAACAAGGTCATCGCAGGCACCGCAACACATGAGCTAATTGCAAAAAATGACGAAGTGTCTGAGGTAATGTGAGGACGATTGCCTATCTATCTATTCGGCACGGGTTTTGAGCTGTCTCAGCTTCGATACCTCGTATCTGCACATCGAGGGAGTAAAAGTTGATGGAGATGCGGTTCAAGACGTGCGCTCTGCGTCTCTTCACTGGCGTGCTTCTCTGAGCTTGCATTATCTATAGTTCAGACTTGGTCCCAAGCATGAGGTGATGGGATCTGCGTTGCGTGTCCCCCTTCCTCGAACATTGAGCGCCGGATCGAGTATCTTGGTCGAGATCACGTACAGAACGACTGCGAATGGCATAGCCTTGCAATTCCTTGAAAAAGAGTAGGTTTACCATGTGCGCAATATCACTCTGTCGTTTATGTTTCTTCAGACAGACCCAGGGTAAAACCTTCCCATTCCTGTTTAGCCAGTGCCAACCCATTCACGCGCGAGACCTCGCTCCTGTGCAAGGTGAGAAGCCTTTATGATTTGATTCCACGACTTAGACAAACACTTATGCACATGGGCAAGATACTCCGTCCGTGAAGCTAGTGGGTGTTTTCCGTTGATCACCCCAGTGCTTGTGCTGATTTCCGATCATCAGACGTATAGCGCCAGTGTCCGTTCCGTACTTCCAGTTCTGCTATCTGCGAAACGGATTTCTCCGCCCTCAGATGGTCCAGCTCATGATGGCAAGATCATCGGCAAGGATGAAGTTGTGTATACCTACGATCAGGCATGTCTCACCAACCTATCATCACAATTCCACTTCATGACAGATATTGGTGTCTTCAGCCTACTCCGATTCCATCATACCTTCTCGCAATCGCCGCCGGAAATTTACAGTACCAGTCATTCCAAGTTCCTGATGGAAAACAATGGAAGTCTGGGGTTTGGTCTGAACCTGAGCTTATGGACAAATCGTTCTGGGAGTTCAGCCGGGATACTACTAGGTAAATGCGCATGAGCTTTCACTGAGCAAAAATGAATTGACATTGTATGCCAGATTTCTAGCGGCTGCAGAGAATCTTGCTGGGCCGTACCGATTTGGGGTTTATGACCTCCTTGTTCTTCCACCGTCTTTTCCTTATGGCGGCATGGTGAGCTGCACGTTATTCCACACAACCACCTACTCATTACTACTAGGAGAATCCGTGTTTGACCTTTGTGACACCCAGTGAGCATATTGCGTACCTGTATCGGACTTCTGACCCCCTTCAGCCCTTCTTGCTGGAGATAGATCCCTGACAGACGTGGTGATCCATGAACTTACGCATTCATGGTTTGGGAACGGTGTTACGTTAGTTTTCTGCAGCTTACTTTTTTATATTTGCTGATGGTACTCTAGGCATGCTCACGCTTCTCACTTCTGGCTTAACGAAGGTTGGACAACCTATGTCGAACGTGTGCTACTGCAGATTATACACTCACCTGCACACCGAGGTCTATCTTCTGTGATCGGATACAAAGCATTGCTGGATGCCCTCGCGCTCTTCGAAGACAAACCCAAATATCAAAAACTGGTCATCGACTTTAATTATGGAGAGGATCCGGATTCTGCATACAGTCGGGTGCCTTACGATAAGGGTGCCAATTTCCTCTTGCATATTGGTAGGTAGTATTTTCTTTGTGAAGTTGTCTATTGAGCTAGATTGTCCCAGAGCGTACGCTCGGTGGCCTTGCGGTCTTCCTACCTTATGTTAAGGACTACATCGCTACTTATATGGGTCATAGTATTTCCACAGAGACATGGAAGAACCACCTCTATGCCTACTTCCAGAAGAATGGCAGCGAGGGACAGATCGAAGCATTGAACAGCATTGATTGGGATGTAAGGCCGGACAACTGATGGTTGAGGAAAGAACCACTGAAATTGTCCGACAGGCATGGCTTCATCAAAGTGGACTACGTTTACCTGTTGAGATGGAATATGATTTGACTCTGGTGAATCCTGCAAATGCGCTTGCCGACCGGTGGTATGAATCGCGATACACTACGGACATTTCGAAGCTAGATTTCAAGAGTTCTGATTTAGATAGCCTGGACGCTAATCAAAGAGGTGCGCGCCAACATGTTTTGTTGTTTGTATCAGTTGAGGAAGTAGGATTGCAGCTGTCTTCCTCGAACGATTGGAGAGTTACAATGAATCTCTTCCTGCGGGTCACCTTTTCCATTTCGATAAGTTGTACAGTTTATCGACGACCCTCAGCGCCGAAATTCGATTCAGATTCTATACCTTGGTACTTAAGTCCCCGGCAGCGATGTATTTTGTTCAAGGAGCAGCAAATTGGGTTATTGGGGTGGATGACACAGGTGTCATCAAAGGTCGCATGAAATTTTGCAGACCTGTGTTTAGGGCGATGTTCAAGGTCAACCCTGACCTCACTATATCAACGTTCAAGCAGGCTCGGACGCAGTTTCATCCCATTGCGCAGAGTCTCATTGCGCAGGTACGCATTCCGTTTAGTATGTCCGCGTGTCCTTATCTTCAATCTATTAGGATCTTGGGCTGGATCTGACTGGACTGAGAGGTAGTGGATAAAAGGGGGTTGTAGCTGAGCCAAAAAAAGCATATTCATTACTGTACGGCTTGCGACCGCAATGGGATCTTGGCTAAACTATGTACTTATACTTGTTTGTATGTCAGCGTCTCGGATCAAGCAGCAAAAGATGACTGGCCAAACTTGGTTTGCTTGGACCCTGAGGCCTGAGGCCTTGAGGCCTTGGCAGAGGTGGACCTGAAGCTTGGCAGTGTTCGGACCTGAAGCTAACTTAAAGTGTCTCAAATTTTTAATATTACCGAGCGGGGGTTACCAAGGGCGGTCGGACTCGGGTCGCACTGAAGTTCTGAACACTCAGTTGTCAATCATCTCTATTTTCACATTCTTTCAATACTGCATTCATGAAACTCACTGGCTTGAGATCTTATCTATCTTGTGAATGGTTTGGTGTCTTGGCTCCCTTCGACCCAACCTGTAGGCTTGTGACATCTCCATTCTTTTCTCCTCTGAGTCTCGGCGCACTTCGTCTGCTGTTTGCTGTTTATTCGCTCGTTACAACAATCACCGTTCTCGTTTTTGAGTCTGTTCGTTTCCACGACGTTCATAGGTAAGCAAACACCAGACTTGGCGTGGCTCAACGAGTGGTCTGATCCAGAACTTTGTGATTGGTCCTGTTACCCCAGTTTTTTTTCTTACTTCACCGATCTCAGTTACATCGGCCTTGTCGCATACTTCTGGGCATCCAGCGTCCAAACCATTGTATTTGTTTTGTCGGGACAAAAGGCATACCCTTTGCAAAAGTGGCCACGGATCCTGCAGCTCTTGCATGTCCTCCTGTACACCACCATCACCATATTTCGTGAGTTCAATGTTTAGCTTCCGAGTCTAAGTTTGAGCAACGTTTTGCAGCAATCATCGTGACTGTTGTTTTCTGGTCTCTACTTGCTTCTCCATCGACTTTTAGTACCCGGTACTCAGGTGTGGACGGCGTTTCCTCATATCGGCTGCTGTTGCTCATAATATGTCATTCCTAGCTTGGTCCAACGTATCCCAACATGCGATGAATAGTAGCTTCGCTCTATTTGAGATATTCCTAACGAATGCGGGCCCTAGTCCATGGAGCCACATCATGCCATGTTTCGTCCTTTTTGCGTGTTACCTCGGTGTTGCGTATATAACACATGCAACGCAAGGATTTTACAGTAAGTTTATTTTTACATGGATCACAGCAGCGCTGACGCCCACCATTAGCTTACAGTTTCCTTGATCCATCTGTAGAGCACGGACGGTTAGCTGCTTACATCATCGGCATGGGTGTTGGTTACTGCATTCTCTTCACGATCGTGAAGGGTGTCTGTGCACTGCGGTGCCGTTTAGTCTCGCCTTCCCCTTTGGGCCCTTCCGAACGAGTACAGTCCGAAGCTATAGATGAGTGGGAGCACATTGATGTCGAACAGCCGAAGGAGTCAACTGGATCTGATGCTTAAGTATTTATTCTCCCTTTGTTTATTGTTATCTTCATGGATTGGACTGAATTGGCTACTGATAGTGGACTTTTTCCGGAACATCATGTTCGTCCTTATACTACAATGTTGGTAATGTATTATTATGCGATCGGTTTCTTCCCCGTGGGGTTGGCTTTCGCACACTGATGTCCCGCTGTCCCTTCGGGAACAGGATGCCGACGGTACCGGCTCACTTGCCAGAACTTATCACGAGCTCAATTCGCTCAGTATGATCGACTTATAGTCACGTACAATGTCCATGATTAGTATATTCTGGATGCTGACTATTTTAGAGTCTTCATTTTGCTCCGAGAGCACGGAAGGCATCCAACCAAGATTCCGCGTTCTCACTAATCAAATTATGGTCGCACGCAAGGCGTACGTTCTATCTCAGGCGCCAATAATAAACAATCAGGCGGCTTGAAGGTACATACTTGACGTGTGACTTGCGCGCTCTTGAACGTGAAATTTTAGGTCTGCCTTGATTTCTTGTGTCACGGGCATTCACTGATTACAACGAAGAAAAACCGAATGGCGCTCTGGGAGCGAAATATGACCCTTGTGATCTCATCGACCTGCTTATGAGCGGCCCGTTGCGGCCACAAGTAGGTGTGCGCGGTCTTCGCTTGCCAGGGTCATTGCAATGACCCTATGATATGATTTTCGCTAATCGGATATTTTGCGCGATATAAGACGACCTCGCGAACTTGTCAAGTCAGTACTTCTGCTCCATGGCGTTTCTACAGGGTGTGAAGCTTGCGTTTACAATATTGGCGCTTGCCACGCCATCCTGGGCAATTGGTGTCGCACCTGGTCAGATCCAAAACTTTGTCACTTTTGGTGACTCCTACACTGATTCCTCGTACTACCCCTCCGCTGACGGAGGCTATTCCTGGCCAACATGGGCGGCGATGTATGGTGACCTTGATCTCTATGGGTTTGCTCGTTCCGGTGCAACATGCTCGAACCTGCTTACTTACAGACCCTTTCCTCCGATCATGGGTGAGTAAGCGCAAATGGTTTGTGATTGTTATCCTGATCACAGTGACCACCCAGGTTGGCAATTCCCTGCTTACCTGAATGAGACGAGGAATGGCACGCTGGAATTGAACTCAAATGAGACAATATATACCATCTGGATTGGAACCAATGATTTGGGTGTCAACGCGTTGCTTACCGGAAGTGATGCCCCCACCACATCAATTGTTCAGGTCAGGCAATGCGCTGTCGATGTCCTAAATATGTTGTACGAGAGCGGTGCTAGGAACTTCATCATGCAGAACGTGAGTGTATGATCGTTGGGCCACTGTGTCTTAAGCTCATTTCGCACATACAGATACTTCCCCTTGACTTGACAATCCTGTACTCTAACTACTCGTACCCCAACACTTACTGGAACTTGGAACGCAATACAACTGGATGGAACGTGCACATGACGGAGCTGGTACGTGCAGGGAATGAAATCACATCCCTCAAGCTCGATGCGCTTCTGCCTACGCTCCCTGATGCTCATATTGGTCAGTCAACATTACGATCTGCTTCGAGAGAACGACTGACCCATAGTAACGCAGCATCTTTTGACTCCTACGGGCTTTTCACCGACATGTATAACAACCCTCAGAACTATTTTAATGGCACTGCGCCATACAACGTAACGGGCTGCATACATTCATGTGTGTACTCTATAGACAGCACGGCAGCACCGGCTTGCACAATCACCAATGGTACTGACGCAGATAGCTTCATGTGGTCAGTCCAAAGACAGTTCCAAATAGCGACCTAGTGCTCACTTTCACTAGGTACGACGAACTTCACCCATCGCAGCAGTCCGCCAGAACCTTGGCTAGGGAGTTGACCGCGGTGATGAAGGGAGAGTACAACCAGTGGACGACGTGGTTGAGCTAAGCTAGTCACACCTGCAGAGTTTTGAAGATAGTGGATACAGCCTCAGAACAACTGGGGACAGCGGGGTCCTTTGATATTTCCCTTGATTATTTTTGGTTATCGATTTGGCGATTTTTCATCATGAGTGAAGTCAATTCTATGACCTATTCTTGAACTTCCGATTTTTACGGGATTCGGCATCTCAGCGAAGCACGTCAGAATTGCTAAATGGACTTGCAGGTGTCATCTGCTAGAACACGAGACCTGCCTAGACTGTATCAAGAAGCGCTCATTGGCAGATAAAAGGAGAAGAGCCAACTAAGTATACAACGAAAAAGCATCTGCTACATGGCTTTAAATTCTTTGGATTGGCTTGCGTACTTATCGTTCATCTTCGTCCTGGGGGTGATAGGCCATCGCTTGCGTCACCAGACTAGATCCCAGTCGCTACCACCTGGCCCGCCGCAGAAACCATTGATAGGGAATTATCTCGACGTCCCCAAGGCGGAGCCATGGAAAACATTCTCGCAATGGGGAAAGCTATATGGTCTGTCCTTAAATGCTGTACCCTTGGAGGTATATTCAATAGTGCAAACAGGCGACCTGGTATACGTAGAAGTTCTCGGGAACAAACTTCTCATCCTAAACGACATGGAAAGTATGCGCGAGCTTCTTGAGAAGAGATCGCAGAAGTATTCTGATAGGCCATCGTTTGTGATGGCCAAATATATGGGGATCGAGAACGTAAGCACATGCAATAGCGCGCTTCATGGCTGAAAACAAATCGACATTGGACAGAATCTGGCATTCGCTCCCTACGGTCCAGATTGGAGGCGAGGACGGAAGCTTGCACATGGAACTGTTAACCAGGAAGCCGTCCAGAAGTATCATTTGCTACAAGAGAATGTTGCCGCTAGATTTTTGAGAGACCTGGTGGAATGTCCTTCAGAAGTCATGAAGCACCTGCATATGTGAGATCAGCTGCGCATCAGCCCATGTTTCCCTCCTGACTTGGCATTACCAAGGGCCACGGCTCAAATCATCGCGTCCATAACCTATGGGTTTTCTATCGACACCCCAAGCAATGCGGTGAGTGAAATACTGGACAATGGCTCCAATCCTTTTCAACTGGGACTTGCAGTACTTTGACGAATTTGCCGAAACGGAGCGAATCGTCCTGAAAAGCGTGGTTCCGGGGGCCTATTTGGTTGATATGATTCCTCTATGTAAGGCTATTTTCACCATGGCAGACAATTAAGCTGAAGGTGATGCAGTATGGTATCTGCCATCCTGGGTCCCATTTAACAGCATACAGCGAACAGCTGAGAGAGGGCGGCAGCGGGTGTCTGATATCGTGCACCATCCGATGGAGCAAGTAGAACAGGATATGAAACATGGAACTTCTTCAGCTTCATTTGTTTCGGATCATCTAGGGGAAGGCGGGAGCGATAAAGTGATCAGACAGCAACTACCTTGGGTAGCGTGGTCAATATATGAAGGTATGTTTTTACCCCATTGACTGAAAAGAGGGATGACATCGTTATCCGACTTCAAGCTGGAAATGACACAGTAAACATTTCATAACTCTGGGATATGCATCTATCTGACCGTGCAACAGACTAGTGGAACCATGCTGACCTTCATGCATGCTATGGCATGTTTCCCAGAGGTCCAGACCCGCATGCGCGAGGAGATACACAGAGTCGTAGGGACTGACCGCCTGCCATCTTTCGATGACAGGGGACGGCTGCCATATATCAATGCAGCGATTAAGGAAGTGTACCGCTGGAAACCCAACTCACCTTTGGGCGCACCAAGGAAATTACAAGATGCGGATGTCTATAGAGGTTTTTTCAATCATAAACGGCCAGGAACACGTTTTGACCTCTTGAGCAGGGTACCACATACCGAAAGGCACTACTGTTATGCCTAATATATGGTGAGTAAGAAATATGTACCCACGGGATGTACTTATCCTTCAATATAGGTTACTCAGTCGGGACCAGGACAGTGGCATAGATCCCGAGGCATTTTCTCCAGAACGCTTTCTTGATACCCACGTAAAGCAAACGGCGATTGATCCTTACAGTTATGCGTTTGGCTTTGGAAGAAGGCAAGTGCGCGTTACAACACGTAATGAAACTCGTTGACAACCCACACCCAGAATGTGCCCAGGGCGTTTTTTAGCAGATAATTCCGTGTTCATGCTTGTAACAAGTATAGTGGCGACCGTGCAGATTTCGATACCCAAGGATAGTCATGGCACGGAAAAGCCATTTGATCCTCCATATATACCCGCAGGTCTGGTCAGGTACGTCCCAGTGAACAGTAAACAGGGGGAGCACTCATGTATTTGTCGATTAAGTTTTCCTTATCCATTCGAAGTCGACATCGAACCGGTGTCTGACAAAGCAGTGGCTGTCGTGAAAGGTAGAGCGACGAGTATTGATTGAATATTCACGTATGTAAGGGGAGCGCGAAGGCTCTGATGGTACAACGTATGAGATCAGCCCTTATTGATGATGTATTAGCTTTCCTTAGATACAAGTGTCACAAACTTACGATGATTCCTGATTTTAGCATATGCTTGCATATCTGAATCGTGTCAGTGAACTGCAATTTGTCCCACACGGAGCACGGAAGTCACGTGCAGCCCGTGACAGACTTTACAGTTCCTCCAAAGTTCCAGTGCACTCGGACCACAAGGTATCCAGTTCTACATGAGCTGTGGGACATTGCAGCACATTTCGATATTTGTGTATAGTAGTAGTACCAGTATCCTATCATAGTATCTTAGTATCCGAGTCAGTAGTACTAATTTCAAATCTAGAGCTGTTCAAGGCAAACCGGGAGTGCGTCCAATAACACCGCCCTTATCCTGAGTTGAACCACGTTTTGGAGTTGGAACCCACGATCCTGTACCGTCACAAGAGCAGTAAGCTCCTAATAATTAGGCCCTACTCCAGATTCTGACTTTATCTCAAACCTGATCCACCAGATTCTGAAAGAAAATGAATAGATCTCTTCATCTCTCCGAATCCTTCGTCATCAGTTGTGGCACAATTACCCTCGATATCGATCAATCTAAAGTCCTCGTTATCTACTTGAGAAAAACAGGCGAATATTGCCTTCCAAAAGGGAGAAAAGATGTGGGGGAACAGCTCGAAGCAACAGCCGTTCGCGAGACGTACGAAGAAACAGGATACATCGTTGAGCTACTACCCCTTCAGTTGACCACCCTTGCTACCCTCCACGGGAATGATGATGTCCGATCTGCGATACCTGGAGGGACAACAGAACCCGTCGCTGTGACGCAAAGGACGACTCAGGGTGTGCTGAAGATCATCTTTTGGTATGCGGCGCGAGGCGATTCTTGTGCCAACCGCCAGATGTATACGACAGAACAAGAAGATGAGGATTTTGATGCCGTCTGGTGTCCAATGGATGAAGTAGTTCAGCTGTTGACATTCCACGATGACAAAACGATCACTGCAAGGGTCATCGAGGCAGCTCGTGGTGGGGGAAGTGGATCTAAGGTACATTGTGCCGTATCTATATAATATACTAATTCTGACGGAAGGCCGCGCCTTCGGTGCGATCAGCGCCAGGAGTGAGCATGTGAATGATGCCCGCTGGAGGCAGTCAAGAGCATCAAAGGTACCTAGTGGCAGTAAGTCGTGAATGCTACAGTGACAATGTACTAACAAAGCGAAGCAGCCGGTCCATTGACCGATTTTCCAAACGTGTCGTCACTCCCTCTTCCCAGTAGCGGGCTTAACGCAGAGTACATCAACCCGTGTATAAAACAGACGGGACAAACAAACAAATATTCAATGATACCACCACATTAGCAAACCAGAAAGCTCGCGGACAGTTGAATGCCTGAACGATGCAGACTCTAACCACACCTTCAACTAAATGTCCGATTGTCTAGACAGCGCCGCAGTGCCAGTGATTTGAATACAAATTTGTGGTTTTACATGTCAGTGCGATGCTACACGGAGAACACGATTGTGAGACAAAGCAGACCCGAAAAAATGTTCACCTTGAGAGGAACCCGACTTGGGAGTTTGTCGTATCGCGATTCGCAGTACTGTTAGAGTTTGGTATTTCACCCTTCGTCATCGTTCGTTGTTCGGGTAGTGCCGACTTCGTATATATACCTACATCGTAGACTGTCCTCGTCTTGTCGTCTCCCGCCATGTTGTAGACACTTCTTACAGCGTTGTTCTCCAGCTTTTACAAGTACACCGAGTAAAACCGCTTGCTATGGAAGCACAGTTCAGCAATTTATTTCCCCAGAAAATGTGACTCAACGTACAGGAAACAGCAGCCGTTCGTGAAATCCAAGTCAGAGAAGAATACTCTAAAAACTTACTTCCGGACCAATCGTTCCTTACTAGTTATGGCTGACTCAGCTCTGACTTTGATCAGTTTCGGTTGGCAGTAGGTACTAGGCTCGTGACCAATCTGTCCTGCAGAGAGATTTCGTCCTGCCTCAGGTGATATATGCTTCCTCTGATGACACCATCAAACTCTGAGCCCTCGAGTCCCGGCTGCTCCTCGCCTCGTTCAATATTCTGTGTATCTACCACATTAACCTCTCACCTGACTCGCGCCAGCTAGTTTACATGCATGGGTCGGATGTCCGGATATTGTAAGATCGAAGTATTCTGAGACGATCGCCGTACGGATCGCCGGTCCAAACCCCGTCCTCAAGCGCCGGTAATCCGATAAACGAGACGTCTCCAACGATCGAACCCCCACTCCCCTCACAAGCTCCCCCATCAGACGACGTACATGCCTTACCTAAACTCCTCCATCGATCCAAACAGCCTTGGTTTCCTCGCTATTCTCCTCGGAGGTAGCAGAGCACACTGCCTTCAAGTTCAATCCTGCCCTGAAGAGGTCGATAGAGACTGGGATGGTCTAGGCATTCTTCAATCCAGAAGCAACATCGAGAGGCTTATCGTCAATGACAAGCTTCGCGCAAGTCTCTGTTCCCTCCTTCATATAGTGAACGAAGAAGCCCCAGGAGATTCCTGGACGGTGATTACTTCCTGCTGCCTTCCATTAGTATACGCTAATTGCCCACAGGATCTCGTTGATAACGATGTGGAAGAAGACACCTGGGATGTTATACGCTTCTCTGGTCGCGCCGCGGATGGTTCTAAACGTACTATCAAACTCTGGAGCCTGGATCACATCCTTCAGGCGTTAAACGATCCTGCCCCACATCTCATCAAGGTTGCTTCGTTCCGAAATGTGCCTTGCTGTCCTCGTTTCCATCCGAGACTGGGATGGACGGCCCTGGTTCATCAACCTCGGCGTGTAGCAGGGGGTTTACTAATATTACAAGATTGAGATATCTTCCTGTTGAAGGACCCATCGACAACGACAAAGTCTCTTCGGTATGCAGTCTTGGGAGTCACCTGCGATTTGCTCCTCACATCGGTTCTGCTGTTCCATACCTCCTCTCACCGATTTCTCGACCCCCCACGTAGTCGACTTCTAGTGAAGTGGCTTGGTCGATACCCTCTCCTTTATCCCGACGCTCTAGACGAAGCAATCAAATCTATCTACAAGTCGGAGACGTATCATCCTACTCTTCGTAAAAATTTGGAGAATGAGATGCATCGGTTAATTTGTCTCGGCGCAGGTGTCTCGCAAAAGTCGGATTCTGAGGCCGATGACGAAACCTCTATCCAGATATCGGGAACATTGTTGGTCACGGGTGAACATAATGACATACAAGGACCCTACAACCGATTCCTATTCGAAGCCCCTCCTACTTTCATCCAATCGAATGACAACACTCCCCTTATTCCCGTTGTCACCAACCCACCGGACCTAGGTTCCGGAGAATTCGAGTTTACTTCCGAGGAGCTGACGAATCCCAGTCCCTTCTCTTCGAATTCACAATCATACTTCACGCATATTAGGACAAAAGGCGGTACTGAATGGACAAATGCCTTCGTCAAAGTGTCATCGGCGGCTTCCATAAAATGGGAGCGCAAGATGCTGCCTGTAATAAGCACTCGTATCTCCCCTGGCATGCTTCCAAATCTCTTGGCATACAATGCCGATCTCAATTCACTCGTTATGACCAGACTTCCTGGGAAACCCTTGAATGACTTTCGTCTTGAATATGCGATGATGAGGAATTGTGAAGATTTAACTTTCAAGTCTTCGCGAGATGCCCTTCGCTGGTTTATGGATATAGAGATTCGTCGTGCGCATGAATATGGCTTGCTGTACTCAGTCGGCAAGGACTTGGCCGACGCTCTAGAAGGACCAGACTCTCCAATACACAAGTTCTATTACGACCGTCTTCACAATGATGTCAGATTCACTAAACATTACTACCCAACCACCCCCGGGTTCAGCGGAGACAACGCAGTACAGTTTGATGATTTCATCGCTCTTCCTTGGAAAATCGATGGCGTGGAGTATCCCCCACTTCAGGAGTCCTTCAGGAAGGCAGAACGCATTCTCGATCCTCATGGTCAAGTTTTACCAAAACTGTGGGCCTGTTTGGGACTAGGAGATGGTCACGGAGGAAACGTGATGATTTCGCCGAAGAAACAGGATCCAGCGATTTATTTCATAGATTACGAAGCTGCTGGACATCATAGTCCTTTCTTAGATCTCGCGAAACCGCTTTACCTCGACGGCTTCTTCCCCGTTATGTATCACGATATCACTTCCACATCCTCCGACCCCACTTTTGAACGCGCTCCGGTTTCGTGGAGGATTGATGACGGCAAGGTTTGCATCGACTTGGATGCACCGCTGAGTGATCTGGACAAAGTCATATGTTTCATGAAGTTGGAATATACCCTTAGACCGCTTCTCGAGTACACTGCCTGGAATTTGGAAGAGCAGATGGAGTCTGCCGGAAACGTTTTGTCAGCCGCTCTGTTATGCTGCGCGCTCTTGACGAGGGACTTCTCCCGGCACCCCGATTCGTTCTTCTTGAACTGTGCTGTTGGTATCTTGCTGTATAACGACCTAAAAGGCTCACTCAAACGGTTCTGTGGGTGGGATAATTGGCCTTGCGTCGTGGAGACATCTATCAATGGTGAGCGTCGCTCATCTTTCTTTTAGCAGATTCTGAAGCGCAGCCAGACAGAGAACTAGCATTGTTCGGTGGTGGAGGCTTCTCTCTCACACCCGAGCAGTTCGATACTCAGTTCTTCAGCATTTTATTTAATAAAGTCGACCTTGAACCGGATTCGGTATTCCTTAAACGATTAGATGACACGCTGCTTTTGCATAAGAAGTTCTCGAAGGATTCCAACGAGTCCCCGGCTGTTGTCGTTCGAAGAATAGGTGATGCGCGGAGAACGGGGATTAGGGTATGCACCGTTCGGAAGCATTTTGGCCTAGACTCACCGTGTTAGGTTGCCCCACATACTTGTATCCGTGAAAGCATCTTTGCGGAGCCCAGAATTGATCATCACTTCCAGTATCAGGAGGTGCAGGAGACCCGCCGCTCACGTTCATACAGAATGACTTTGGTTGATCTTGGATGTTGTATGGGAACTGATCTAAGGAAGTTGGTCGTGGATGGTTTCCCAGTACTGGTACGGCTCACTTGTCGAATCATGTGCTCGGATGCTTATTTAGATGCCCTAGGACATCATGGGGCTCGATATTGAGAACCGTGAGTTTCGTGTCTTTTACAAATTCTTTATTAACATGACGCTTAGGATTCTTTGACATCGGGCGTCTCATGTACAACGAAGGGGACACGCCTTCCATCAAGTTTAAGCAGACCGATGCCCTTGATCCTCTATTCTGTGAACGCAACACCAGTTTGGAAAGCAAGTTCGATTTTGTGCACTCAGCAAATGTCGTACATCTCTTCCAGACTGAGGGGCAACTAGCATTCATACGGTCAATGGCCTTTCTAGCTAAACCTGGTGGACTTATGTGGGGTCGTCAAGTCGGGTTGGCCAATGGACCAGATGGTGCGAAGTACAAGCACAAAGAAGGAAAGGGTACTCGGTTCACAGCTGACGAGTTTAAGGAGCTCATCTTGGATGCTACGGGATGGCGTGAAGAGGATATCTTATATCGCTCTGAGTTGGTCGCGTACAGCGAGCTACGAATGGCGAAGCCTGACAAGAATTGGGTGCTACAGTGGTCAGTGAGGGTGCCCTTCGATAAAACGCCGGGAGCTCGTCGAATTACTGAGTTGGTTGAATAAATAATTGCCCTACGGTTGATCATCGTTTAGCGAATAACCAGGTTTTTGCTCATTTGGTAGTGCTCGTATAAGAGGTGAGGTTATATCCAGCGTGTACTGGCAGGGTGTAGCCAACATTCAATGAGTTCCCCTCATATTCGCCATCTCAGAGCGCTCCCCACTAAAAAACCTTGGCCCAGCGTCAGCGGATAACAAGAGTCCAAACAAATATCTCACAGACTCCCAGCCCGCCCATAACTCTTTTGCCAACTATACTCCCCGGTGCACTAGGACGAGCCATTCTCAGGGCATAGATGCCAGTTGCAGCGAACGCGCCGCTTCCTATGATGCGACAAGACATGCAGTCATTGTACGATGAAACCTGAGGGACGAAGGTAGAGTCGGAGTCAGGTGCTGCGGAACTGGTTGGGTTTGATTCAAGCGCGTTCATGCCCGCTCTAGTTGCGGAAGAAAAGTAGAAAGCAGCCTGAGCAGGGCTTCACGGAAGGACCCCGAAAACAGGGCCCCATATTGTTATGAACGTGAAGTTATGTAGAAAAGAGGGTATTATACTAATGGGTGACTATCCGTAGGGTAAATAATGCGGAATAGATTATAACGGACTTTATAATAAAACATATTTGCAAAAGATAATCTGAATAGAATACTAAACCGTAACGCATATGGAATAAACTAATCTGCGTTTTCTTGGTCAGAACTCCGATGGAAGATATACTGCTACAGTATGCTCTGGTGAACGACGCTGAAGAGATGGCACTTCTCAATGACGAAGAAGACACCACAATGTTAGCAGCCATGCTCGTTGCCGGTGCTGAGCTTGCTCGACTCGATCACATCAATACACGGAACCCTAGAAGACTTTACCTTTGTCGCGCTCACATCAGTAAAAATACACGTTACTTAAGCTGCCTTAAACAGACTTAAAACCCACTTAAGTGACTTTGGCTAAGTCAATCTACTTAGTCAAAATTTCAACTTTAACATGTTCACAAAAAAATTGTTCAGCTATTCTCATATACATATTTTGTTGTGGTTTGCACTAAAAAAGAATAAGATATCCCAAGTGGATGATGCAGGAGAGAGTAAACAATTTCTAGCAAAGTCAGCCAAGTTGATTAAGTAACATGTACTTTTACTGATGCAGCTACTTCCTGATTCAGGAAGTAGCTGACATCAGCAAACTACAATGGCCTTCTACAGCTCCTACAGAGTGCTACAGAGTGCTACAGAGCCACAGCTTGGTCCCTTCTGTACAGCTCTGTACAGAACGTCCCAGCAACGTAGTAAATAAACCAAAACAAAGTCACAATTTTGACATTTTAAAATGCCAACGGCAGGAATTGAACTTGGAATACTACGAGCAAAGTAACAACACACAGCTACCACTGCACCATAGTGCCTTTGATATCCACAAAATACAATAACATTTATACCAATGATACTCGAGCCTCATAATGTTTTCAACAAGTTGTACAATTTCCCCTTGTTCAAATCTATCACTTTTATGTTGTCTAATGTCTCAAAGTTCAAATAGATCTTTTCTTCAGTGAAACATTACACTAAGCCTTAGTTTAGAGCAAAGCTTATTAAATTTTTGTACAACTTGTTGAAAACATTATGAGGCTCGAGTATCATTGGTATAAATGTTATTGTATTTTGTGGATATCAAAGGCACTGTGGTGCAGTGGTAGCTGTGTGTTGTTACTTTGCTCGTAGTATTCCAAGTTCAATTCCTGCCGTTGGCATTTTAAAATGTCAAAATTGCGACTTTGTTTTGGTTTATTTACTACGTTGCTGGGACGTTCTGTACAGAGCTGTACAGAAGGGACCAAGCTGTGGCTCTGTAGCACTCTGTAGCACTCTGTAGGAGCTGTAGAAGGCCATTGTAGTTTGCTGATGTCAGCTACTTCCTGAATCAGGAAGTAGCTGCATCAGTAAAAGTACATGTTACTTAATCAACTTGGCTGACTTTGCTAGAAATTGTTTACTCTCTCCTGCATCATCCACTTGGGATATCTTATTCTTTTTTAGTGCAAACCACAACAAAATATGTATATGAGAATAGCTGAACAATTTTTTTGTGAACATGTTAAAGTTGAAATTTTGACTAAGTAGATTGACTTAGCCAAAGTCACTTAAGTGGGTTTTAAGTCTGTTTAAGGCAGCTTAAGTAACGTGTATTTTTACTGATGTGAGCGCGACAAAGGTAAAGTCTTCTAGGGTTCCGTGTATTGATGTGATCGAGTCGAGCAAGCTCAGCACCGGCAACGAGCATGGCTGCTAACATTGTGGTGTCTTCTTCGTCATTGAGAAGTGCCATCTCTTCAGCGTCGTTCACCAGAGCATACTGTAGCTAGTGCTGCCGTGGTCCGGTTTGGTCCGGTTCAGGGGGTCCTGGATGAGAACCGAGAACCGAACTGTGGTCCGGTTCTGTGAAATCTTCGAACCCAGAACCGGACCATAGAGAACCGTTCTCTATGGTCCGGTTCGGTTTTTTTCTGGTCCGAACTCGAACTGAACCCAAAAATTTTCAGTAGGGTGCACAAAAAACATTAACGAAGTACTAGTCTACACATTGAGTAGCTAATCTAATAAAAATAGCTGCATACTTCTGGCTCAACTGCTGCCAAGAAACCAACCAGGCACAAGTGCAAACAAGAGTCGGCTGGATGTCTTCTCAACTGCAGCCATTCCCTCCGCGGGGCCCAACACAGATTTACACGAGAACGCACCATCAAACCATCAGCAAGCACAATTTTGGAAATGTATAGTGCGTGCTTAATCACGTATGTCTCTTCTGTAATGTCTGTGAAGAACACCGCTGGCCCGAACTGACTGCATCAGGAAACCCTCCCAAGGCAAATTAGGGAGAATTCACAAAAATTCGTAACATTAGCACAATCACAGCTATTTATGAAGAAAGTAGCTAAAGATGATAATGTTAGATGAGTTTTTTTCTCACATAGTAAGAGTTATTGAGCATTATCTAAACATTGAAAAAGTATATCTATCTATGTACGAGTTCAACCAGAAGGTGTCACAGTCCTTGAGTACTGTATCACTCGTCCACTCTCATTGGGCCATAACACCGAACCTCGGTATAAGATGAACACTGCGCTCAATGTCAGCAATCGACACAATACTAGCCATGGTGTCACCACCGCGCAGTGAACGCGAGACTTTATATAGTCCGCTATTGCGGTCTGGAGCTGGTGAAAACAGTGTGAACCACTCGACATATGCAAGGTGAGTAGGAAGATGGATTGTTGGTGGGAAGAGCAGTGGGATGCACTTTGGTGGTAAGGTGAAAATCACTCGAACTTGACCGACACGGAATTCTATGATCAGTACAAAGTAAGTATTCCATAGTAACACTGACTGACAGTTTACACACCTTGAAGATCCTTCGAATTCGCACCCAGCCTCACTAGAGCTGTATCAGATCGGCGAGCAATGACATGGGAGCCAAACTTGCGTCGTGGTTTTGCATGGACACTGTCCAAAGTAACGTGTGCATTGCCATGGCCGCGGGCATCAACTGAGCACCACTTGATCTTATGAAAGACAGGCAGTCAATGGAACGGAAAATGGATGTCGTGTGCCAGTACATCGAGTGCGTGACCGTGAAGTGGTGTGGGATCATTTCCTCGACTCTGCTGAGCAATATAGCATGCAAGAGCATCTCAAAAATGAGTAGCACCATAGTCCGTAGCCAGCGTTTCGAGGCTGACGGACTTCGCGCTGGGGTGTTTCACCATGACTTGTTTACGACTGAATGTCATATCTGGTGGGCGTGAATGGTAAGGATCCAACTCGTGGCTACCAGCGAGTCGCCAACTAACATATTTTCGATGTCGTAATACTTTCTCCTTTCGTTCAAGCCAGTGGGTCATTTGGAAAACTCGTCCTTGTGATTTGTAGCGTGGTAGGCATCTTTCGCCAAGTCGATATGGAGCCGTTCTGTGTACTCTGTGTTATAATTGTCAGTTGAGCCGAACTGCATGATCATCCGAGGATAGTGACGAGCAGCATGCAACTTCGGTAGGTTAAAATTGGTTCGAATCCCGAGATTGACGAAAATGAGCTTGTTCTCATGAAAAAGGTCTAGCGCCTCGTCCAGTAACTGAAGGGTCTCAGTGCTATGGCAAGGGTATTGCGCGAGGTACATGAAGTCGAGTAGCCCCCATACAGCTCGTAGAAGGCGACCTGAATTGAGATTGTTGGGCAGACAAATGTCAATTATGATGCCGAGGAGGAAGCGGCATATCTGCGCATGTTCGGTGCCGCTTACACACGATAAGGTGGTGATACCTTTAGTGAATAATCGAATGTGATGGTTGGGAGGAAGCCATCGACAATGAGCATCGATTTCCGTGGCTCCACAAGCGGCCTCTAACCATGCCAAAAGGTGTTTCACCAAGCCCTGATATAGCTGATGCAACACATCAGGCGTGACACTCTGAAAAATGTTCGCAAACGGGAGTTTCTCCCAGAAAGGATGTATCACAGGTTTGATTCCTACTGTGGCACATGCGCGAACAAAGGCAAGATTTCCTTGATCGAGTGCCGCGAGTGCATCCAGCACCTCACCTATTTTTCGAAGGTGAAGTTGTACTGTATTGCTTTCCATGTTGTCCTTCTCAACATCACATTTCAGGCAGTCACCGAACTTGATTCCTGTCGCGAGAAGTTGCTCTGGATAATCACCGACAAAACTCGCAAATAAAGGGTGGCAGCGGCGAAGAGCACCATCTCCAGTGCACATATTGATGCCCTCTAATCCAGCATGTTCCAAAGGAGCAAGCACACAACTCAGGCAAGCGTGATATAGGTTGGCGATAGACCGACGGCGTGAAGCCTTGTTGGCGATGTGTTCGAGACGAGTAGTTGGTAGATAGGCCAGAAGAATGTGAGCACTGTGCGAAGGTTTGCAATGAATTTCCTTTGGGATATTACCAATGGTGAGATACACCGGGTATGCAGACTTGTTGCGAAACATAGTGACTTGCGTTTTGTCCGTTGAGATGATAATCGGAATGATGGTCCCACCCGGACAATGCTGATCAAGTTTTTTCTGAGGCATTGTAAGTTACGAAGTCCAATTGATGTCACATTAAGAGTTCTTACCTGCATGTTCCACCACCACTTTCCAGTATGCATGTCATGAAACAGACGAACAGTCTGATCTTCATCAGTGTAATGGTGCTCCGGCGCGAATGTAAGGTATCTTGCGAAGTCGGTATCGCCGTACAGTGACTTGATGCATTCAATGATGTCGCGGTAAATACACATCAAATGATTCTCCTGCGACGACGACCTGCTCCCGTTGGAACTTGGGGCGTCCAGTTGGAAGTTCGTGGTCGATAATCTTGTTCAGTTCATTGGTGTTCTTGAATGACAACCCTAAACGTTCACTAACCTAGTAATATTAGCTATTAATGAGTAGTACTCGTGAAGCGAAAGAAACTTACTCCATCAATGGAGAGCAGGTCCGTAAATGCTGTAGACGTTGCTCCGCGAACTTTCGCCCATCTCGCAACCTCCCATTTGATCTGAGAATTAAAAGGATGGTATGGATTATCATCGTTGGCGAGATGTGCCCCATATGCCATGTTGGCGCCATGGTCAACGGAACCATGCGACATACTTTGGCCAGCGCATGGATCAGGATAAGGCACCCTAACAAAACCAGACCGGCCTTGTACGCGAGCCTCAACGTCGTGACGAGTGTCCTGTTGAATATCCTCCAACTCGTCATCTGCGAAGGCAAACACATCATCCTCCGGGTCGTAGTCTTCATCAGCCTGAGGTTGCAATGGTGCAGCCTCCCATTCAGGTTCGAAGAGCAGATGGTCATCAAGATCATCCTCGAAATCACTATCACCTGCATGCTCAAACTTGTCCTCATTGCCAATTCCGGTGTAGTCTCCCTCATCCATGGCAAGCTCGGCTTCGTTGTTTGTTCTTGATCGCGACTGGCTGTAAAGTGTGCGACAACGTGGGTCACGACTCTTTGCAATATGCTGGCTGAGACCAGTCACAGTGAGATCATCACAGCCACAAGCTGAACATGTGCGGTAACCTGGATCATTCATACTTATGAAGCTGAAGTGATACGAGTGGGGGATGAATATGAATATGACGAGTGGCTACTAAAGACTAACCAAGGGTACCAATACGAGTGGGGGATTTGGCCAGGAGGGATGACAAAGCTGAAACAAGGGTGTGGTAAGTAATGGCCCGAACAAATACTAAGTTCAAGGACTAACCCACCTTAGTAAAGTTACGGTATATGCGAATATGAATATGACGAGCGGCTACTAAAAACTGACCGACGGTGCAGAATGATAGCCCATTTGCGAATGAGGAACACTCTACTCTGGGTATTCCGAAATGGGGAAGGGTGGGTAGGTATTATGGGACCATGTACAGCAGCCATAGCGAGCAGAATGGGCTGGATGATGGTGTCATGAAGAGATGGTCCAATTTGCCGTCATTGGTGGCTGGATCAACCTAGCAGATATTAGCACTGCAGGGTAGTCAGTGCCCAATCAACCATATGAATATGACGAGCGGCTACTAAAAACTGACCGACGGTGCAGAATGATAGCCCATTCGCGAATGAGGAACACTCTGGGTATTCTGAAATGGGGAAGGGTGGGTAGGTATTATGGGATCATGTACTGGGTATTCCGAAATGGGGAAGGGTGGGTAGGTATTATGGGACCATGTACAGCAGCCATAGCGAGCAATGATGGTGTCGCGAAGAGATGGTCCAATTTGCCGTCATTTGCAGGGTAGTCAGTGCCCGATCAACCTAGTAAATATTAGCACTGCAGCCAGCAAAGTGAGGGAAAACATACTAAGTTGTGCTTTGATGGTGGTGGTACTGGTACAGGCTCGTGTTTTGGGATACCTGGGGATGACGATGAGAATCCGAGTCATGGGATACCTGGGGATGATGATACCTGGGGACGACGATGCTGATGGGGCAGTGTCCTGAAAGTCAGGGACAAGCCTACAGCGCCGCTGATACAGTGCTGGCAAGATACAGTGCCGGCGAAAATACAGTTTAGTGCCCTTCACTGCTGCTACATAATTGCCCTGTTACATTGCGTTAGTAAAATTTTCAGTCCCATTCCCTTCTGTTTGACCATCACTCACACTCGTTTTTAGAAAAAATCTGCATGGGTCCCTCAACGCTCCTTTATTCTTTTGAGTCTCAAAAACAAAGAAATAATAATAAATGACTTACCTCGGCAGGATCAAGGTAAGTGAGTATAAGCAACTCGGCAAGTGACTGACTGTGAGGCTTGACAGAAGCGCGTGGTGCCAAGAAAAAAGCTATCAAAAACGCAGGTGAGCGACTGAAAACACCATCAATAAATCAAACTGACCTGAGATTCAGTTTGGAAGCAAGACAAACCAAGACACAAGAATGCTACAGTGACATCAGGCCAAGACCATCCTGCCCCCAAAAAGAGAACTGGCGCGTCACCGGCGCCTACTCCAAGTCGGAACTCCAGCTCCACTGGCAAGTCAAACAGGACTGTGGCATCAAGAAAGCCGTCAACACTGAGTCTGTTGATACACTTAAAACTTGGTTATGGTACTTACATTGGGCACTGGCAGAGCGTCATCGCGACATGGTGGAGAGCGACACAGATGATGACTTGCTGGAAGCTCCACTGATGGTTGAAGGTCAGCCTAGGTCACCGTGACAAATAAGGAAGTTCAAGTCTCACATAATCATCGTGTGCAGCGCAATATCGACGACCAGCGAAACTCTGCTGAACTTATGCTATGCAAGATGTGGCATTGCCTAAAGATGAAGATGAGCAGAGTGCTGACTCTGATGCGAGTCTGCCCAGGGACAAACCGAGTCGGGATGGCTTACTAACTGATTCAGATGGTAATGAGAGCAGTGCCACTGACGGTGAGGATGAAGATTTGGCTGCAATGAGGCTTTCAGATGAGGTCAGCTTTGCTATATCATATGCTTGTGAACTCACGTTTGAAACTTTGAAGGTCATGTCGGTCGTCACCAACAAGCAGCAGGTAGCATCAAAATCACGTGGCACTTCAAAAGCCGAGTTGGCCCGAGATCGCAAACAAGCAGTAGAGACTCCTACCTGGGCCAATTTGGATGTTGAATGTGCAGTTTCGGAGTCCATTGAAGATCCCTTGACTGGTGGCGACTCATCAGAATTTCAACTTTCTGACAACAAAGGCACTGCACCAACTCGGAAACTTACTTCTGATGCGAAGACTCGGAGTATCGCCTCACTCGTTAAAACAGAAAGTGGAAAGGTGAAATTACTTGATCAGAACTTAGAGACTCGCAGAGTTCTTCAGTCCGCAATCGTGGAAGTCAAGTGCCACCTTTATTTCGCCAACGGCTATCCTGAACTGGTTGACAAGAACCAAGTCACACTGCAAGCATTGATAGTAGTCGCCGAAAAACGTGGTGCGCATTCAATCAAAGAACGTCTTCAATCGGACGAACAGTATGCGTCACAACTCGGTAGCTTGGTGAGTTCAACTCGCACCTTTTCATATCAGTCTCTAACCATATACGAGGTGGATGCTCGTGTTCCAATATTGCGCCGTGAGTTGAAGGAAGACGCATGTGCGCATGCCGATGGTTACTTTCGCCTTGGACACACCGATACTGGGAAAGCTGCAGCGAGAAGGCTATTGGATAAGTTTGCATATATATACGCCTTGAAGTTTGATGTAAGATCTCTCCCCTTGCCTGTACTACTGACATTGTTGAAATTATACAGATCAATAACGAGGCTTCGCCCATTGGAAAGAAGCCCTACCAGGGTGAACTCTTAATTTTCGTAATATATTGGCAGCTCTTTCATAGCTCGAAATCCATTGCCATCAAATTTGCGGAATGCTTCGTCGAAATCGCCAACAACAAAGGCCAGCGCCCCGAAGTCCCTATCCCTTTGCTGGCATTGGTTGCAACTGCGGTAATGTGGTTGTCATCATTGTATGGATGTGCTGTTTAACCTCGTTGCAAAGGTGTATGCAGCCCTTCTGTGGAAGTCGCAAGGTTCATCATCGAAATTCAACTTTACAGGAAATTTATTCAGCGAGACATACAACTATCATGTCAGGTTCCTGGAAAAACTGAAGAAGGACGCACCTGCGAAATTCCACTGTATGATGGCCGACATCTATGAGGCTGCACAGTGAGTTCCACTTAGGTAGTATTGCCTCGATGCTCACTCTGCTTGCAGGAAGTTGCGATACAGCGGCGCCGCTGCTGGTGGCCATGCTGCTGAGCTCGAAGCATTCGAGTTACTTGACCTCGACAATATGGAAGAAGACTGAATCGTCCCCTGCTCGTTTTCATAGTGTACAATACAGAATCGTGAAGCTGATACATAGTCTCCCAGTTGGTCATAGCGCACGCTGTTATTTAAATTAGTGTACTGCCCATATACCCATTTTTAATCAAATTTAATTTCGTTCTTGTATCTTATTCTGTCTGATTCGGTTGGAATTCTTGTCTAAGATCAAAAAATCAATTCTAAAAGTCATGCTAATGTGTTTGAATTACTGAAAATAGTTGCTAATTCTTGTGTTTTTATCAGGGGGTAAAAAAACCGAGCTAAGCTAGCTAAAACTCGAATTTGTAAAATTTAGATATAATGACGCAGGATTAGTTCGGATTAGTTCTAATGTTACATCTTTAAGTAAATTTGTCTGGGGAGGGTTTTCCTGATGTGCGGTGCTCACTAACAATAACAGGACAGCCACCACAGCAACATTCACCCATACCAAAAAGCCGGTGATGCTATCGATTGTCTAGGCGATAAAGAGAGGGCGAGGAATGAGTGGTCACAAGAAAACATTAAAGGACAGGCAAGTGGTATTGACGCGTTCTGACAGCGAACTTAACATACCTTATGTAGGCCAGCTTGCTGTCGCGTTGCGCCTCGTCAGGGATGACACCAATGTGGCTGCCACAGCCAGGGAGGCTGAGAAAGAACTCTTGAGATGGCATCTGGTGAAACTGGCGCAAGAAGGGGATTGATGTGTATCTTGTGGAAGGTGTACTGGCGATGTTGCGCGGACACTTTGCTGATAGATCTTGCCCTGAAGTCATGAAAGCCTTTTTCGTACGGCCGACATGTCGTCTTCAATATGGTTTGAATAGAGGTGATTAGGGACCTCGGCCTTCAAGTTGAATGTCATTTCTCTGTGCCTATTGCATAAGCCCGCAAATATATGACCTTCGCTCTGGCTACTTATCAACCGATATGAGGCATAGAATGTACATGCACCATCTAGTGATATATAAATATGAACGCTGAGCGCTAGCGAAGATGCTTGTCAGTGATATACATAGTACAAACATACTTAAATCAACATAGGCGCAGGTGGCATGGCATGTGATGGGTTGTGCGATCGTTTGTTCCGGTGCCGATGCTTCCGTGAGTATGATGCGCGCCTTGACAACACATGATTCTGTTCTGCCAGTAGTAGTTGGTTGAAAATTGAGTTAGCAGCACATTGTGACAGCAAGTCATGTGAGAGTTTGATTGATTAGTACTTACCTTCAAAAAGGCTAAAGGTAGCCTGATTAACCAGTAGTGCGAATCCCAAAGACAACAGTTTGACGTGGAGACCGAAGTTGTCACAGTCAAAGTCAAAGTCAAATTCAATAATGGTTCGGAATGGTTCGGCAAGGCCGAACCAGAACGGGACCGTTGGGGAAGACCTAGAACCGAGAACTGTTTTCCGGTCCAGTTCTGGCTGGTGTGAGAACCGTGGACCGAACCGCGGAGAACCGGACCAAAAGTCCGGTTCGAACCATGGTTCTGGACCGGACCGCGGCAGCACTATTCCTGATCCACATTGCAATACTCCATGGCAACTACTGTATGAAATCCAGAATGATCGTGCCTTTATTACCACCATGGGCATTGATGCCCCGACTTTTGCATTCATTCTGACTTCTGGCTTTGCCAGTCAATGGTACGAGAAGCCTGTCACACATTCTGACATCAATTTGCACGGCATCCCTCGCCTGAATCGGTGTTCACTTAACGCTGGTGGGGTACTGGGCCTCATACTTCACTATCTCAACTCCACCATGCAGGAGACTAGCCTCCAACAGATATTTGCATTGGTTCCCACCACTGTTTCCCACTATCTCACATCTGGATTGCCCATACTCTTACAAACTCTCCATTCTATGACTGATGCCCAAATTCAATGGCCATGGGGACCCGATTTTGAACAGTGTAGTGCGCTTGTGATCGCACGTCACCCACGACTGCAAGGCGCCTTCGGAAGCATCGACAGGCTCAAATTGCCTGTGCAAACTTCCGAGGATGATGAGATCGAAAACGCTACATACAATGGGTGGATTTCTGAGCACTTCATAAGTTCCATCATAATGTTTTCGGCTGAAGGTATGTTTTCTCGTCTTCTGCCATAGTTTGTACTTAATTTTATATTCACAAAGGCATTGTGATTGCGGCAAGGACCAATGCGCCTGGTAGCTGGCATGATTCTCGCCTCGCATCCCACATCTATACTCAACTTCAACTCCACACGCCTCCCAACTATTACATTGTTGCGGATACCACCTTCCCTCGTGGAACGTCCTCCATTAATGGGCGCATTCGTGCACCTCTGAAACATGGCCAGGTTTTACATGGCTCAGTTGCTGAGATAGTGGAACAAATGGCATTCAACTGTGAACTACTTTCTTACCGTCAAACAGCAGAATGGGGTATGTGTGCTATTCAAGGCGCCTTTGGAAGGTTACATCTACCACTCAATATTGCTAACGAAGAAGCTCACAGCAATCTCATCGAAATATGTCTTCGGCTGCACAATCTCCGTGCCATCCGCATTGGATACAATCAGATACGGACCATGTACACGAAGCTTTGGCAGGCTACAGAGGATGATATGGATGTGTGGCGAGACTTTGAGAACATGCTATTTTCGGACCAGAGGAAGAAAGATTGAGTTTCACGCTTCCATGTCACCTTGGAATACCAGTAGATACAATTGTCTAGTACTGCTGCATGTTCCCCGTCTCGTTTTGAGTATTGAAAATTGATCTAGCACTGCTGCATGTTCCCCGTCTCGTATCGAGGATTGAAAATTGATCTAGTACTGCTGCATGTTCCCCGTCTCATATTGAGGATCGAAAATTGATTTAGTGTTGCTGCGTGTTGCCTGTCTCATATAAGAGGGACAAGAGGACAGACAAGAGGACAGTCAATTTTTCAAATGGTACATTGGTACTCTAAACACACTGGGAAACTACATAAATCATATTGTACAATCAAATCTCTTTCGACCCTTCCTTCAAATCTCTTGCGACCCTTCCCTTTGAATGGGCTTGGGCGGTTCATCAGCCAAGTCCTCAAAGTATGGGCGATCAGAATACTTGCGACGTCCAGATGGCCCAACTCTTCGAAGGTGGGGAGCCTTGGGAGCCTTGGGGACCTCGGATGCGGTACTTTCACCCTTGTCTGTGATCCACCTGACAGATCCCCCACCCTCAGGGTACCATTCCTGCTGTAAGTTCTTGCATTTGGGCATCCGGATATGCCGACAGTGTGTGGATCCAGTCATCTCAATCATCTCAATGCGAAGCTGAGCACGATCGCATTCGCATTCGGCGTCATACAAACAATTGCACAAACCAAAGAGTTGTCCCTGTAAGTTTTTGACATTGGCATTTGAGTCTTGGAGCTGCTGGCTTTGGGTAAGCAGCTGCACAGTAGCGAAGCTGCAATTAGCGTGATCTTCATCACAGTCGCGCTGGGCAGCTGGGTCCAAAGCACCAGAGAGATGAGTGAGGAGATCTGTAGCGGCAGCTCCTCGAGCGTTGCGACGCGAAATGGGGGCTTCGGTGCGAGCAGTGGAGCATGCAAGAGCGGTGTGCTGAATTAGGGGGGAGGTATGGTCTAACTCATCCTGAAACTGATCGGAGACGACAGAGTGATTGCCGTCGTTGTCTTCGATGTCATCAAAATCCATGTCGTCCAGGTCACGCGTGCCCGCACGCTCGTTGATAAGTTGATCAATGCAATGTGCACATGTAACCTCTGGAGGGCAGACACTGTCTCCTGTTGGCTTCGTGGTCTTCACCAGCTGTAGTTCAATGAGTGAGCCATCTCGCAGTCATAGTATGACACTTCAAATCTTACCTGCTTGAACTTTGTCTCGAGCGAAGTAACTTTGCATTCAGGCCGGCCATTTGCCTTTGCCCATTGGCCAAACTTGACGTGAACAGCCTGCCATCCATGTTGACTGAGGGGAAGCTCCTGACAGACCATGTCCAGAAGAACTTTGACGTCTGAGCTGGTGTAGTTGTTAGATCCTTGAGGGCGTCCTCGCCGAGCATGCACTTCATCGTCATCTTCAGTGTCCTCTCGGGAATGCTTTTTTGAGTTAGCAGATGCAATGTTTTGGTTGGCCTTACCTTTGCCCCTTGGGCCTTTGACCTGGTGATGAGAGCCTGCTGTTTTGGCTGCTAGAGTGTGGCCACGGGCCTCTGCGATAGTGACGGCGTCACTCAAGTCAAGATCGGGAGAGTCGGGTAGTGGGAGGAGCACAGGATCAATCATTTGGTTAGTCGGTACCTGGCGGAGAGGTACACAGGAACTGGATGGTTGTAAGGGTGGCACAGTGTCTGAATTGGACTGGAAGTTGGCCGGTGTGAGTGCATAGGTGCCAGGAGGCTGTATATGACACAGTTAGTCAAGCGAAAATACATAGTATGGTGCCATTGACGTACCTTATAACTAAAACCCAGTTGGGGCTCCCCATATTCGAGGCCAAAGGCATGTGAAGTGATAGACTATAGTAGTAATGAGTGTCTGAAAGCGTAGATGAGAAAAATGAAACTTACCTTGCAAATTCCTGGGTGAGGAACCCAAGCGCCATCTTCATTGCGTGCATAGGCATTTCCAGGGTCGTTGTAGCGTAATTCTGGGTAGGAAGGGCTACTACCAGGGGGAATCATAGATTGTGGAGGGGGAATGTCAGACATTGTAATTGTAGTAACGTTTGAATTGAGATAAAGCTTACCTTGTTGTCCCCAAGCTTTTATAAGTCCCCAAAGTCCCAAAATTTTTGGTCGTCAGACGCACAGGCGTGTCTTGAAGTTGATAGATAGCAAAGTTCACCCTGTGGTGGCTGCAGTAATACGTTAGCGCATACACACATGGATCAAAGCATTTAATGGAAAAAAAACACACCTAACCTCAAAGGATGGACAGTCCTTGTTACTGGACAGATAGAGGTTGATTGGGGTCGGCATTGCTCAAGTTGTCCCTTGGCTGGTCGCAGAAATACGTGATTGCGCAGTTCGGCTGTTATAAATCTTAAAACTTCAGTACAATTTTCTCCAGGCAGCGTAGGTATTGGACCACAGTTAAAATCTGTATATTCGAAGATGTTGTGATGAAGCAACAATTGTCACTAAGCTCAAGACAAGTGAGGCGCCGACCTCCGTTGTAGATTAGTCAGCGGATCGCAGGGGCGTTAGTGGCCCAAAACGGATATAATCCGTCTGAATATTCTGTAAGGGGGGGGGGGCCCCTTCCTTACAGATTTAGAGTTTGTAAGAGCCTCAAAAAAATATGTTTTGAACATCCGACGTAAATGAACTGCGGCATCGCGGCACGACTTCCTTAAATGGCATTTTTTATTCTATTATATTCTATTCCGCATTATTTTGGCCTACGGATAGTCACCCAATTACTAGCACATATATTGTATTAGCCTTTACAGAAGAAATCGCGAAGTGCTTGTAATTGAAAAATGATAGATGGATAGATGTAACGAAAAGAGGGCTTTACCGCCGACGAACACAAGTCGCCTTGAGCTTATGCAAACTAATATTGCCTAAACGCATAACCCAGTATCTCCGAAAGGCGTCTTTGCATCAATTCAGGACACATGCAACCCTCAGTCCACCCATTGGCTGTCTTCGTGGGTTCGCTAAACATGGTAAAATCGTCCTCAGTATCCACTAGGTCATAGAAGACCAACGATGGGTCTTGGTTGTGAGGGTGTGATTGGTGGGGCGAAGCAGAGGACTGAGACGACGTGGTCCTGTCTGATACGAAAGGGGTAGAAACACGATCGCTCTCGCGTCCGCTGCGCGAAGAAGGAACATATCCATGTTTTGTTTTGCGATGGCGCGTCAGGGCGGAAGGGTCGTGTGTCCTGAAGGTGCAATCATGAGGACAGCTATACCGTTGCTCGCCAGTACTAAAATTGTTAATCAGATGAACTCGTTGATAGTAATGCACAAGTACTACGTACTGTCTGGCAGAGTGGATATCGAAGCTTCTTTTTATTATCGTCGCAAAGTGACATCCGGGAAAGGTGCAAGTGCGCGTGCTGAACGCGAGCTCATGTGAGTGACTAGTGTAGAATATAGGACAAACACTTACTTGTCTGCATGCCCAGCCTCATGCCTCTTGAATTCTTTAAACTTCGTAAAAGTTTCGCTGCACTTTGCCTGAGGGCAAACGTAGACCTGGACATTTCAGACTCAGACTCAGTACATGAAGTATGCTCGTGATCAAGCTCACCTTGGTAGGAGACATTTGAAACTTGATTATAGAGGAATATGAGTGGGGGTTCTACTTGACTTTGTCGCCTGATTCTCCTTGGGGTAACGATGATGCCAGGTAGGCATTCAGTCAGGACTAACTATATACGATTCCTGGAGGTGGTAGTGACATTGTACTTTGCGGTGGACAGAGGCTTCTTGGGTTCATACATAAACGCTTTGTTGGGGCTCTAGTGGACATTATGAGCCACGACAAAGCGCGAATGGATTATCAAAGCTTCCGCATCCGTTTGAAGGCTTCATTATCCGGTACACACAATCCTACGAAGAGAATTCGATTAGCCAACACTGATAAATGTAATGCGTGATGATATGTGGATGCGGGGAGGACATGACAGTCTGGGCAAGAGGTAGGGAAAACCTTAATTCCCAACATGCTCGCCATTATTAGTTTCGCACAGTACTGCTGTAATTTAAGTTATTTGCCTCCAAGATCCAAAACCGCACAAAATCCGTATTCCAACAAGATCACCCCCACCTAAGTAAAGCACAGGTACAACACGACAAGTACTAAAACAACCCTGCCAGATCTGCAAAAGGGTCCTTCCCTTGCTGCGTCGGTGGCGTCGAGGTAGGCTGCGTCTGTCCCATTATCGCACCCATACTCACCCTTGATCCGGGTGTGCTCATATGAATGCCCAAACCTCCACTCTGCACCGCACCCATGCCCGTCGCTGGTGGCCTACTCATACCCGATCCAGGAGAACCCATTCCCAACGACGAGCTTGAATTCAGAGGGATACTCGCACCTCCGTTGTTGCCCCCGAGATAACTGGGTGATGTTACCCGTGGTGGGGTAGGCGCGAGCATGATGGACCCGAACTGGGGCTGTGGCGAGGGGGCGTTTGGGACGGGCGATGAAGTGGAGGAAGAAGCATTGTTCGTTAAGGAGGCGTTGGGTTGTGAGCCGAACATTGCACTAGCACTTGATGGTCGGGCGTAAGATTGGGTTTGTGGCGGCGAGGTAAATAATGTAGCTAGATCATCTACTGGTGCGACGTATGATGATGAATGCGACGTGTCATCGAAATTAATGAGGGATCCCTCGGTTTGGGCGAGCTCAGCGGGTACGGCAGATATGCTATAGTCGCCTTTCTTGTAGGCCTCAAAGCGTGTGAGGACGTTGTTGATTCGATCGTTGATTTGGAGGAAGGCGTCTGAGTAACATATAAGACCCATGCCGGAGAATAGAGAAACGGACGCACCCAACGACTCTGGATCGTCTGTTTCTGCGTTCGAAACCCATTTCTGGAGTTTTGGACGGGCAGACTTCAATATCGACGCGACTTGCTGTCAAAGCGAGTGAGAAAACTTTACAACTTTCCAAGAAATATCGACGCACGTCATACACGTCTCCCGATGCGAACTTCTCTCCATGCGTAGTATCGACGTTATCGAGCATTTCATTGAGTAGAATGACTTTACTCTCGAGCTTATTGAGTTCCGTCATAGCTTGAGAACGATAGTCTGGCTTTGCTTCGGGGTTCGCGCCAGCAAGGGACTTCATAAGTTCTTGCGCGACTGCCAGGTCTCGCGGGGTACCTCTCCGGATAAGTTCCTGTAGTTTAGCAGATTGTGCTTCTCGATCTTCCGACTCAAGCTCGTCGGCAGATTTAATGTTCTATGCTGTCATATGAACATATGAGATAGACACAAGCCACAGACGAACTCACCATCGTCGGAGGTGCCTCGGCGTGGCGGGTAATCTCCCTAAAGCGGTACCCTTTGAATGTAAGAAGCCGGTGCATATCCTTAATATTGCCCAAATCTTCCTTCCAGCGCGACTCAGAGCAGATACCTTCCTTCCATTGGTGAATGAGCTCTAGAATCCGTGACATGACTGGGCCAGGGAACGGAGGCGGACGTTCAGGGAATCGACGGACGAGCTCGTTCAAAAATTCTTTGGTTGAGATCTGGAGGTGAAATGGGTAGCCGCACGATTGGACGAGGGTGTCAAGAAGCGCGAGTGCGAGTATGGCGATATGTGGGTTTCGGTGGTTTGTTAGACGTGCTATGAGCATCGATGCATCGCGAGGGCTGATTCAATGTCAGAACTAGATATTGCAAGAACAGAATTGACAGACGTATTAGCTTTCTTGGTGTTGATCAATTCAGCGATCTCAAGGTGAACGGCATAGTTGGGCTCATGGAGTGTTGGATCGCAGGCATTTTGTACGAGCATTTCCAGTCTCGATGCCCTGAACCAAGGCGTACCGTTCGACCCTCCCAGCATCATGTTAGTGTTGCCTAGCTAGTGAGCAGTAAATAATCTAGCAGACGTGGCAGTCACAGCTGCGCTCGCTGTCGTGGTCGCCTCGCCAAGATGTCCGTGGGAATATGTCAGCATGCCCTTGCTTGTGCCTTTTTACTCAAACCACTAGGCCAGCCTATCAGCTATCTATGTAGTTCTATGATGTTCTGCCGCTTTCTGCTGTTTTACCGACAAGGACCGACTCGACTTGAAGCTCGGTGCTCAGACTAACTGGCTGCAACGAACAGATCGCGATAGTGATGTCGGGCGAATGTACAGAGGGAACACCAATAACTTGTACTGGCGTTGAACAGATCTAATGGACTGTAGTAAGTTTTTATTAGGTATGTTGAATCATTGCTCGGGGTGCATTTACCCCCCTCTGAATTTCGAGTCCTAGCCTAATACTGACAACGTTTCTCATCAGGTATCCTCCGAGCCTAGCTCTATGCCACTGCTGGACGGACATGCGCAAACCACTTCATAGCACAGAGTCTTCGTACAGCATCCAGGAATGAAACGGGCGTACTGTCACAAGATCACTGTTGATCTCCACACCTGGTCGAGGATAAACGTTTTACTCGGAGCTGATAGAGCTGTGCTATTAATTGTTTGTGAAAGCACAATGCAGCCGATACCGCTATCTTTGACTCAGAACCTCGTGTGCGAATGACGTCCACACGGTCGTGCAATCATGAATACTAAAACCATACAAAATTCAGCCAATCATACTAATACAGAAACATTCCGCCGCTCTTCAGTGCTCAGTTATAATGCTTCACCACGATCCCCTCGATGACCTCCTCCTCAACACCACGTTCCACCCCCTTCTTGAGACCAGTCCTCCCATACGACGTTGTCCTTCCCTTCCTCCACGTCTCGCACGATGGCGAATCGTCATCAAGACACTGGCGCTCAATACCAGCGCGCTTTAACACGGGGCTTTCAGCACACGGCAGCAAACGAATGTCGTTGTCTGGCATCGCGAAATAGTATGCACCCAAACGGTCGTAGGCGCGTTGGTCCGAGGGGGGCTGGATGACACGGTGGATCGTAGGCTTGTAGTATCCGCCTGTAAAGAACGTCATCATGTCGCCTGTATTGATGACCTGGCCGAATATCAGGTTCGAGGTATCACTGTAGTTTTCTCTATGGGCGTACCAAACCGTTATCAATGTGTCGGACCCATTTCCATTTACCGTCAGGAGCCATAATTTGCAGGCCTCCAATAGGCTGACTCCATAGAATGGTGATGCTGCCGATGTCTGCGCGATTCAGGAGACGAGTTTGAAGTAAAAGAGGTATCAAGTGTACCTGTGTGTCCCTTCAACCAGACATTCTTTGATTTCTTTTCTTCGTCATTCGAGCGCCTGTAGCTTGACGACAGTTCGTAAGTTAAGGAACGGTTGCGAAAAAAAGGGCTTTTACTATTTCATGAACCTGACTGCGGATATGCTCATCGATATAAGACTGCATACATGCGAAGAAAGACTAACCAGAGGTTTCTCCCGTTCGGTCAAAATTGTGTTTTTCTACCAAAGTCTCCTCGGGCAGCTCGAGGCTTAACGCAATCAAGCTGTATAATGGTGCTCGTAAGCTAAAACATCGAGAAGGGACTCGCGGTAGAACTGACCGGAGGATCGGATGGAGAATGTTGAAGTGATTATGGCGAGCAAAATCATCGAGCTCTGGAAGGAAAGGGCGCACGGCCGTGGGGTGGGGACGCTTTGTGACATTGAGGTTTACTGCCGAGGGGTAGGAAGCACGCATCTTACGAGTATTTGTAACACCTACTTGCATAATGCTCAATCTGATCGAGAATTTGATTCTCCGTGTCGACTTTCTGAATAAGAGCAATAAGCCGTGCCCATGATGTCCTTTGTAGAAACGACGGACCCAGAACTGACGAGGTTTATAACCTGCGTAGTACCCGACTTTTTCGACATCGGCAGTGTGCATCTTCTTTTCATCCGGAGAGACGTTGTCAAAAGGAACACCAGCTATGTCGAAGATCCTGTCACGCTACAACATTGATTCAGAGACCTTTGAGTATGAGTGACGAGAATGGGCCGTACCTGACCCTGTGTATAACCATGATTGATAGCGTAGAGAAAGCCATGGGTGCGTAGTGCGTCTCGAAGCTGCGGATAGAGCTCTGCGCGTCCCTCGGGTGTGTGCGCTTTGGAAAGGTCGATGATGGGAAGGTCCGCGAATTCCACTATACGGGGAGACGTTATACAAATGTATTGCATTTATTGGACACTCTCTTACGGTCCTCTTTTGTTTCTGGAGGGGGGATGTAGTGTGGACACTCCGGCAGGGTTAAACTGGGCATATCTTGGATGGTTATTGGAGAAGATAGTAGAGAGTTCAATGCAAGTGCCAAGTAGATAATAAATACCTGGACTATGAACAGAAGGATCAAAATTTCACACCGAGATAAGCCATCTGAAATAGATGCGGCTTCGTGACTTATGTCATGAGTTCCATGAGAGCTCAGAGTACCTCGGCGTAATATCGAGTCCATTTTTGTCCCGCTGCTGAGGAGTCCAATGTAGTGAGGTAGTACAGCAAACTGAACAATTGACGACAGCACTACATCAGCAATAGATCATCGGTGTAATTAAGGATGAGTGAGCGAGATATGATTGATGATGACATTACAGGGGGGGCACGAGGGCACAGACGTGATAGTCATAATTAGACGGGAACGAGAAGAAGACCGGGGTAGGCAACGATGCACCGAGAATGAGTACCACCAAGACGAAACGATCTCGTGCTCCATAGTGGCCAAACTGATTCTCTAGGAGGCAAATTGAGAATGAAGTTACTGAAGTGTTGGGATCCGAAGTCTCAGAAAAGACGCAGGGTTGAGTATAGGCGAACGGAAGATATGGCAGGGATTTGTCAGCGCGTGTCCCGAAAACACGACGGTAGGGCACATGACGCGAAGACTCCGCGCTCGTGTAGGAGAGTAGATACGACGAACGTGGACGTTCGGAGGGGTCGTTCTCGGCGTGTCCTTGTAGTAGTTTGTCGTCCTTCGTCGTCGTCGTCATCGTCGTTATCTTTGTCGTCATCGTTATCGTCGTCGTCGTCGTCGTTTCGTTGTCTTCATCTTGGTACTTGTTTGTTTGTTTGTTTGTCTGCTTGTTTGTTTCTGAGTTTGAGTCAGTCGCTTTTGTTATTATGTCTCCTCTACCTGGCGTGCCAGGCGCTGACCTTCTTGCCTAAGGTCAGTCAGCCCAAAGTCAGCCAATGATAAGCCCGAACCCTTGGCCAGTGACGGCTATACCCGGGTGCTACATAATAGGAAGTGCCGTGTGACCGATTCTATGTCAACTGATCAGCAGGTTCTTGTTGTAGGCCTTATTGATTAGCTAGCCAACAAGCCGGTCAGCAACTGCCTCATTGGAACGACTCCACTAACGAGCCGCATCTTTCATCCGCGTCGTTTCCTCGCGCCACCATGATTGTGCAGCAGGATGACGAGGAAGCACCACTTATGCAACAACCAGAACAGCCAACGGCCAGGACACCTCTTCCCTGGGATCAATTTTGGATTCTACTGCTCTTGGAGATGCCAGATTTTCTTTCTTCTCGGACCCTTGCCCCGTTTATTCCCCAAGTGAGTAGTATATTCCCCTCGTTGGACTTATATCTGACCACAACTGGACTTTGTCAAGCTCATCAGAGACATTGGAGTCACTCACGGAGATGAATCCCAGGTTGGACACTATGCCGGCATCCTTGTAAGCATGTCTTCATCGTTTTTACCCTTTCGTTCGTCCATGATACTATTCTCTCCAGGAATCCTCGTACTATGCAGCTCATACCCTGACCATTTTTCATTGGAGTCAACTGTCCGACCACATCGGGCGGAAGCCCATAATACTGATAGCTCTATCAGCAATTGCTATTTCGATGTTTTCATTTGGGCTGTCGAAGACCTTCCTTGGTCTGGTGGTCAGGTCAGCGTGTCCAGTCAAATAATAGCTGTGATCATCAATTTCTGACATTCTCGACCAGTCGTATTGTTTGCGGAGCATTTGATCCGAGCGATACTGTGGTCAAGAGCATACTGATGGACATCACTGACGCAACCAATATGCCCAAGGCATATAGTTATATACCAATTTCGGTGATGATCGGAAACACAGTTGGGTAGGCATCCAGTACATTTTCTCTCGTGCTGAGTTTCACAGAATCTATTAGACCACTCATTGGGGGATCGCTCTCCCGACCAGCAGACAGATTCCCTGACATCTTCGGGCGATCAGAACTCATGAAAACCTACCCATATCTCCTGCCATGCTCTATCTCAGCATTGTCTATATCAATAATTTGGCTAGTCACGTATATCCGTCTTAAAGAGGTGAGCGCCTAAAGACCCATCTTTGGATCACACTAAGTGTGGTTACAAGAGCGTCTCTACCACTGGCAAAACACCGCTCTGGGAGCTAATCAAAAAAGGATTCCGCGGCCAATCATACTCGAGGCTGAGCAGCGTTATAGTTGATTCTGGGGAAGGAAGTCCTGGAGAAGTTCAACTAAAGCCGCTTCCGCTGCGCGCTTTGCTAACCCCGAAAGTGTTGAGTGTGATAGCGAGTTATGCCACCATGGACCTGTTTCAAAGGGGGTTCAATTCGGTATTACCTGTTTTCTATGCAACACCAATTGAACTTGGCGGTCTTTCCCTTGACCCTCCTCGCATCGGTGTTTTACTTGCGGCATCAGATGTCATACATGGAATATTTCGGCTGCTTTTCTACACTCAATTACATGATCGCTTCGGTGCAAGAGCTATCTTTATCACCGGTGTTAGCTCCGGCATACCCATCGTCATTTTATTTCCTGTGACCAGTGCTCTGGCTCGGGCGTATGGAATAGGTATGGCGGTGTGGCTGTGTGTTGTCGTCCAGCTTGCGCTGAAGACTAGCCTGGTCCTATGCTTCCGTATGTTAATCTAGCACTTCCTGCGTTCTGTTGAACTGAAAAGAGCTCATAGCCTGCATGGCATTATTCATCAGAGCAGCTGCTCCCAATCGCGCCTCGCTCGGAACAACCAATGGATTCGTTATGGTGGTTGTCGCAGTAGCAAAGGTCATCGGCCCGGCATCTGCAGCTTCAGTATTCTCTTATTCATTGCAGGAGGGGCATGATGCGTGGTCGATATACTACTTCTTTATCGCAATTGTATTTTCTCGCTGTAGGTACTGCTCTATTACTTCCCCATGATCCTAGTGTATGGGAAGACTCCCAATAATATCATCACGAATGACCGTGTACATTATGATCTAGTGTAGGAGGCAGGACTATACTTACCCTTGCAAGTGAATTGCATCGCAGATGAGCCAATATTTACGGCTAAATAATGTTGAAGTGATTATGGCGAGCAAAATCATCGAGCTCTGGAAGAAACGGGCGCAAGGCAATGGGATGGGGACGTCTTGTGGCATTGAGGTTTACTACCGAAGCGTAAAAAGCACTCATCACACGGGTATTTATAATACCTACCTACATAATTCTCGATCTGATCGAAAATTTCATTGTCCGAGTTGACTTTCTGAATGAGAGCAATAGCTTTGTTTTTTGTGGAATATAACGCACCCAGAATTGACGGAATTTATACCTAAATAAGAGCCGACTCTCTCGATACTGGCGGTGTATATCTTCTTTTCTTCCGGAGAGGCTTCATCAAAAGGCACACCAGCTATGTCGAAAATCCTGTCACGCTACAACATTGATTCAGAGAAACTTGAGTGACAAGAACAAGTGGTACCTGAGCTTGGGTATCACCATGATTGATGGCGTAGAGAAAGCCATGGGTACGTAGTGCATCTCGAAGCTGTGGGTAGAGCTCTGCGCGACACTCGGGTATATGCGCTTTGGAAAGGTTGATGGTGGGAAGGTCCGCATAATCCACTATAGGGGAGTCGTGGACAAGCATATGTATTTATCGGACACTCCTCCTTTGTTTCTGGAGGGTGGGTGTAGGGCGCACATTCTGGCAGGATTAAACTGGGCATGTCTTGGATGGTTATGAGAGAGGAGAGTACACTGAAGGGGTAAGGCAGGTAGATAAATATCTGCGCTACGGGTTCTGGAAGACAAGAGGACTATATAAGCGATC
>NW_024541411.1:0-42351 GCF_016758755.1 Suillus discolor | reverse complement strand
CTGAATTGATTATTTCCCGGACTAAGTAGGCATTCAAACCAAGCCACGGCGTGCAAGTTGTAGCGACGGCACTCATGCGCCATAGCACCTGTTCCTGATGTGTGGGGAACGCAAAAAACCAAGCCATACAATGGATGCCGCCAAATATGGTTGCCATATACAATGCGGCTTGTTGAAGAACCATCTTGTCCGAAACTTTGAGTTTGATGCTGCCATCAAATGTTTGAACTTGGAGCCTTCGAGATGTCGGAATGCCAGCCCAACCTATCAGTTCTATAATTGGGTGGAAGACCCGAGGCAAGGACTGAAGCGGAGAGGATTCGCCTGTGGCACTAAAGTAGACACTAAGCAGACATGATCAACAGCGGTATGATTGTTGAGGTGCATACATACTCATTATAATACTTTAGCTCTGACTCGGTCGACTTCCAGTGCACTGGATGGGGACATTGCACACCGAGAGGCTTGTGCCACCACACAGCATAAGTTAGGAAATTAAGAACCGCGAAAGCCAGTGTCCCCACTTCGAGCTTGGTGATTTCGAGGTGATAGATGGCGCGGGTGATGAGCTGCATAACAAACCAGGCCACCTGAAGCATAACCAATCCTTTCGATATCGCATTGCCTTTGCTCCTGTCATCGATCTGGTCTGCCGTTAGGGTAGGGACGTCGATACACCCTCGACGTATCAGTTTGCGAATGTGCTCAGGTTGTAGTGTACAATAGGGTTTCCCATCCACATAGAGCATGAAACCACCCATCAACACAAAGAAGCTGTGCGTCTGGGTCCACGTAAATCCTAAAGATGTGCATGAGCCAACGTTTAGGTGAGCACGAATCGGGCTTACCTTCTGGGTCAGGCTCAAACTTCTCTGACTTAATCCACCTTGCAGTCCACCTCACAGGAGCACAAAGGGAATGCCAAAGAGACACCAGCACAGATAATACGCCTTCAATAAACAGGCGAAAGAGGCGACCTGTAGCCTCCTGCCAGAGGAGAAAAAAGTGAACGAAAGGATTTCCAGTTTCAGGTGTTTCAATAGGCACCCTTTCTAAGGACGTGTATAGTGAGTCGTGAGATGTAGAGTTCCCAAAAGTATACTCACCTTCGGACTCCGGACAAATGTTGGGATACCCCGATGCCTCGAACTGTATTGTAACTTGATGAGCGCTGAGCCACTGGCGCATGGCCCATGTGACGATCAGTTCAGGAGCGATTAGAGCCATGATCATCGTGCCAAGTTGTCGCCATAGGATATGAGGGTAGCCTTTGTGCTTAGGACTCGGGATATTGGGGTGGATGGCAGTGTAAACGCACGCAAAAAGCGTGAGAACGGAGCTGGAGGTGATGGTCCATATGGCTCTGGTTGTGAATGATGGGGCTTTAAAACCATCGTTAGCAGTAGTGTTTGTTGTATTTGTTGTAGGCGAAGCTTGGATCACTTCAATGAGGTAGAGGAAGACGCAGAAAAGTACTAAGCGCATTACTGAATGTCAATTTGGAGTGTATCGCGGTGTGCGTCCTATTCACTATTTGTATTTTATTGGCGGGCGTACTAGCAAGGGTCGACTGCAGAGAATAGACTAGTCTTATCTCTCGAGCATTACGACGTTCATGAAAACAAGATACATGAGGCCTCTGCACGCGCCTTGCTATTCCCAAAATTTGGGAGCCGACATACTTCAGAATGGTAATGGGGCCCATCTATGACTCCCGGCATGCTGGGGCCTCAAGCTTCAAGATCGGGTGCGATGAGGCCAAACTAAATGTGTACATGTGAGCGTCTGTTCTAATCACATTCCACGGCAGAGGCTGCTACGGTCGCTCTTTTGAGTCTAGTGCAAATCGAATGTATTACCTGTTACCAGTTCTTTCGAGTTTCTCCATCAGTATTAATTCTCAGATCACACCAATTTGTGTTAACTGGCCAGTCTGCGCAAACTGACTGCCTTATATGAATCACAGCGCCTACTAGTATAGGAGATGCAAAGTTCTATCAAACCTTTCCGATGAACCCTGCTATATCGCCAACACCGTAAGCTCACCGTAAGCATCAAACTTCTTTCTGACAAGCGAAAATTATGAGTCTTTCGCTGATTGGCAGGGTATCATGAACTCTGAAGGAGTAAACGCCTGAACGTTGTAACACACGTGTTGTGTCAAGTCCCGAACAAACGGTAAATTACATAAATTATCGGTGCTTCCACTGGGTCTTTCAGGAATTCTGCAAGCTTCTCAAGCATGCACCCAGCGGCCAGGCCAGCCGTGCAAATTTACGCTGGTATGACGTTCGCGCCCCACAGGTATTACTCGGTTTGCGCCCATCATCCTCCTTACCCTTTCTTTCATTGACTTGGAGGACAATGTCGGAAAATACCCCTACTGTAGCTGCCTCCTCTGTTCCTCTCCGCATCTCCAGTAAGAATTTTCTACTTGCCGTGTACTTCACCCTTGAACATTTTTCTTCTTAGGTATTGTCATCCACCTTGATGATACTTCGAAGAAGAAGGTCGATTTTGCCTGAGTTGAAGCTTGATTCACAGCGACAGGAAATCCATAGTTTGGAACCAGGCAAAAACCTCAATGCAAAGTTCGATCCCGCCATGTGAGCTCCATTTATATTTGTAGAAACTCGTTCAGAACAATGTAACACAGTGCGATGACCACTGAGCGGGTTTCCTTGTCTGTACACTGTTCCCATACTAAAATGGGCATGTTTTCGCGGAAGACCGCCATGGATTTTTCATTAAACAGAAAAGACATCTTGGCCAAAACAGTGGATCCAAACGGACAACGAGGTGAATCAATTCGCCTTCAACTGTATCACATTAAATTCACGGTTTGACTGTGATAGAATATAGCACGTCTCAGCGGAAGATGACAGTTGTCATTACTACAATATCGTCAGTATATCGGTCTCTTATTCCAGCAGCAAACTGAATATCCTTGTCCATATCGACGATATTAGGCAGCTGCAGTCGACTAGCAGGGATATTCTAGAGAATTGCCCGAGATTCCGGCTACTGGTGATAGGCAATGTCTGTCTCAGTTATTGTCTTCAAGCATAAACGACTCACTCATCTACTTCGTAGACTGGAGTCGGAAAGTCAACACTGATCCGGCAGGCATTCAAACTAAATGAAGTAGTTGAGTCCATGAATTAGTTCCATGTGGGGACAGTTACTGACGTTCACCTATCCTTTACAGCATGTTGCTGAGCACGAGCGTGGTGAAGCGGATATCAACAAGGAATTCACTGCGCCGGAAAATGAACGATTCGTCGTCCACGATAGTCAGGGGTTTGAAGCTGGCGATAGCGAAAATTTTGCGATTGCAAAAGACTTCATTAAGCGCCGACGCAACATGCCACTGCAGGACAAAATCCACGCGGTCTGGTATCGTCTTCTAGTTTCTGCCGTCACTCTGCCATACTGACATTGCTGGAAGGCTTTGCATCTCGATACCTCTTGCCAATGAAGCCTTGTTCGAGAATGGAATAGAGGAATTCATCAAATTGAGGAAGGAAATACTGGGCGATAGTGCGCGGCGTTTTCATTTGGTTTCTCATAACTCATAGTTTACATCTAGTTCCGATAATTGTCGTCTTCACCAAGTATGACACTCTTGTCGACAAATTGGAGTACGACGCCAGTATATCAGGCGAATATGACAAAACCGCGCTCGAAGATCTGTGTATCCAGCCGCTTAAGGAAGTAGCCGGAAGCGACATTTTGCACACAACGGTTTCTAGTAAAGGGGTTTTACTTCCCTATTTTCCGATGCTGACATACTATCATAGCGGAGGAAGAGTACGAGAGCACCATAAGACAACTGATCGATCTTACAACCACGAGCGTCGAAAAATTTGTCGCCTCAGAAGCGGCATTAGTAATGATGATAGCCCAACGGGCAGACATCGGTCTTAAAGTTAAGGCATCAATTGTGTACGACCACTGTTAATTTGGTAATGCCTTAATTTCACACTTGTGCTCTCCACAGCATTGGGAAGAAAAGTTAGTCTTGTCACAGTCTTCGGCACCTTGTTGACTTCCGAATTTCTAGGATATTGGAGAGGTCTCGCTGCGAGCGTGAACTTCAAAGGCTTTACCATGTCGGACTGCTTGTCTGTGATTCACAAGGACATCATTGATGTCTGGAACTTCAACGACCCTCACTGTGTAAGATGCATATCTAATTTTAGTCACTGGCTGCTGACAAGTTTTTGCGAAGCACTTGGCTAGTGACCAGTTCAAAGAACTTATACTGAAAGATCTAGACAAAGCCGATGAACTGATGCCAAAAGGTCCTGACATGACCGACCTTCCGTGCACAGCACAACCTTTGTGAGTTAGTTATTGTACTCCGAGACATTCATTTTCGATTTACAGAAACATTAGCAGTGAATTCGGTCTCGCGACGATTACAGCGATTTTGACATTGCTAGCTGGCGCGTTTCCACCGATTGCCGCAGGGGTGGCCTTGGTTGAATGGGCTCGCGATGTCTATCAACATACGTAAGTGAATGTGTACTGTTTTCATTTGAAACGTGGTTTATAAGGTTACCGATCTATCTAGAAATATTGTTTTACAGCGGATTATGACGTATATCGTGGATTTAACATGCGTCATGCAGATATTGTTCTTGCTAGCACCGACAGGTCCTATTTCTCGTCACGTCATCAAAATTGCCACCAAAGCCTATGAGGGGGCGTGCAAAAATAAAGTCCACTTAGCAATCCAATCCTATTGTGTGTCTGCCATTTGTAGAGGAGAGGGTGATGCGCTGGAGAAGATTGTCAGGATGATCGAGGATCATTCTATCAAGGCTGAAGAAGTTCGGGGCCTGAGGGCGCAGATTGGGCGCGTGGATCCGAAAGCAGACGAAGAGTGGTAGACGATGCGAGTCTGCATACATGACAGGGGTGAACAATTCTGATTTCTAAAGCGTACCCTATTTACTATTACGTGTATAAGTATATCATGATGTGCATGCATGCGTGTACTTATCTGACCCAAGGTTTGAGCTTGAGCCAAATAAGTAGTGGGAGGGACTCAACCAAAGGAGTGCAGTTGGGTGCTGTCATGTCCCAGACGTTCAAGTTGTCCAAGTCTGGCCAAATCTCTGATATTTGCCGCATCACGTTAACGTTTTTCCAAGTTTTGTCCCAAAAACTGAATGGGACAAAGAAATTTCGACTTTCCAAGTTTGTGCGGATTACCTTTGGAATTAAATATTAAGGCTTGATTCGTGTTCGTCCGCTGGCATATCGCACCTCATTCTGTACCACAGTACAGCTTTCCCGATAAACACAATCACCCCTACTTCCAGACGCACATTAAGATCTCCCAATGGCAACCATTGATGCCCAGGACCTTAGAGAAAGAATTGGGCGCTTTCGAGTTCTGATTATAGGGAGAAGAAACGCAGGCAAAACGACCATCCTTCAGAAGGTCTGCAACACCACGGATCAACCAGAAATTTACGATGCTAAAGGAAACAAGGTGCGGGAGATGATCTATGCTATGCACGCATCTATCGCTGATAAACTGTGGGTAGATCGATGCTGCTATCGTGAATGCCTCGCTCAAGGTATGTGCATCATTTGCCCTGTGGGCATACATACGCTGACGGATATTTTCAGCGTGGAAATCACGACATCACGAACGAGATGATATTCAAAAGCACTCCCTATTTCGTCTTTCACGACTCGTGCGGTTTCGAAGCGGGCACTGAAGAAGAATTCGAAAAGATGAAGAAATTTGTCTCAGAACGCACGCACGCGAAGAAATTAGAGGAGCGTATCCATGCTATCTGGTAAATAGCTCCCTTTTGACATTTCCCGCTTGTTGATTGCCATCAGGTATTGTATTCCAATGGGTGACCGGAGTCGACTATTCCAGCAATCAGAGGAGAAGTTCTTCTTGCAGTGCGACACTGGGCGCGGTGAGCCTGCAACTTCATTGTCATTTGCTGTGCTCGGACTAAATGATCGATCTTCAGTGCCCGTGGTCGTGGTGTTCACCAAGTTCGAAGCTCTGCGTCCAGTCGCGTATGGTCAAATCAAGAAGCAACTACAAGGGATATCAAAAGAAGAATGCTCAAAAAGGATTACCCAACGCGTCGAAGAGCTGTTCTTGAACACAGGTGTCTTGAATAAGTTGTGCAAACCTGAAAACCGTGCCCATTATAAGTCCTATGTACGCTTGGAGAGTAAGTGGTTCAGATTGACTTCTCCCATGTGTTGATATATTAGAAACCATCCTAGATATGAGCCAACCAAATACAGACTGCAGCACTCTACTGGAATGCACCACTCTCACACTGGACAACGAAGAATTGCGGTTGTGCTTGCTGTCGACACAACAATCGAACCTGGAGCTGTGCATCAAGTGTGCTGTCATGTGAGTCGCAGATTTGCAAGTCACACACTTTTGTTCTAACATCATCTAGAACACTGATCGATCGTACGCATCAGCTATTCGGGCGAAGCAATTATGACGACTATCAGTATGACATTGCTAAGTGGTTTGCACACATCAAAGTAAGTTGAAGATTGATTCAATCTGAATACCCTGGTAATGGTGCTCACAATGGTAAATATCGAATTGCTAAAACTGTAGACATTCTAATTTTTTTCTTGATTGTAGTTGTCCATTGATAACAGCTGGTAAGATTGTGGTTTACGAAGTTCAAACAGCACGGACAACACTGATGCCTTGCTGCTGTTCGCTTGTTCACAGTGGGTAAGTGCCTTGGTGGTTTCTAGCCCTCGACTCGTACTCATCATTCCTATGCCTCGCTGCTGCTCGCAGCGGGTAAGTACCTTGGTGGTTTCTAGTCCTCCGCTCATCCTCATCATCCTCATACCTCGTTGCTGCTCACCTGTTGACAGTGGGTAAGTGCCTTAATGGTTTCTAATCCACAACCCATGCTCATGATCCCCATGCCTCGCTGTTTCCCGCCTGTTGACAGTATGTAAGTGCCTTGATGGTTTCTTGTTCTCAACTCAAGCTCATCATCCCAATACATCGCTGCTGTTCGCCTGTTGACAGACGGTAAGTGCATTGATGGTTTCTACCCCTAGACTCATGCTCATGATTCCTATCCCCCGCTGCTGCTGGCCTGTCGACAGGAGGCAAGTGCATTGATGGTCTCTGGTCCTCGACTTATGCTCATCATCCCCATGCCTCGCTGCTGTTCACCTGTTGACAGTGGGTAAGTGCCTTCATAGTTTCTAGTCCTCGACCCATGCTCATCATCCCCATGCCTCGCTTGTTGATAGCGGGTAAGTGCCTCAATATCTTCTAGTTCTCGGCCCATGCTCATCATCCCCTTACCTCGCTGCTGTTCGCCTGTTGACAGCGTGTAAGTGCCTTGATGGTTTCTAGTCCTCGACCCATGCTCACTATCCCCATCCTTCGCTGTTGCCCGCCTGCTGACAGCACGTAAGTGCCTCGATGGTTTCTAGTACTTGACCCATGCTCATCAGCCTCATACCTTGCTGCTACTGGCCTGTTGACAGTCGGTAAGTGCTTTGATGCTGTCGAGTCTTTGACCCATGCTCATTATCCCCATGCCTCGCTGCTACTCGCCTGTTGACAGTATGTAAGTGCCTCAATGCTTTCTAATCCTCGACTCATGCTCATGATCCCTGTGTCTTACTGCTTATCGCCCGTTGACAGGACGTACGTGCCTTGATGTTTTCTAGTCTTCGACCCATATTCATCATCTCCATAACTTACTACTGCTCGTCTGTTTATAGCGTGTAAGTGCCTCGATAGTTTCTAGTCCTCGACCATGCTCATGATCTTCATGTCTCGCCGCTTCTCTCCTGTTGACAGTATGTAAGTGCCTTGATGAGTCCTCAACCCATGCTCATGATCCCCATGCCTCGCTGTTACTCGCCTCTCGACAGAAGGTAGGTGCCTTGATGGCTTCTAGTCCTCAACCAATGCTCATCATCCCCATGCCTTGCTGCTACTCGTCTCTCGACAGTCGGTAAGTGCATTGATAGTTTCTAGTCTTCTCGACCCATGCTCATCATCCCCATGCCTTGCTGCTGCTCGCCCGTTCACAGCACGTAAGTGCCTTGATGGTTTATAGTCCTCGACCCATGCTCATCATCGCCATGCCTCGCTGCTGCTCGCCTGTTGACAGGATGTAAGTGCCTTTATTGTTTCTCATCCTTGACTCATACTTATGATCCTGATGCCTTGCCGCTGCTCGCCCGTTAATAGCAAGTGCGTACCTTTGATGGTTTCTCATTCTCAACCCATGCTGACAATCGTTGCTGCTCACCTGTTGACAGAAAGTGCGTACCTTTGATGGTTTCTCATCATCAATCCGTGCTGACAATTGTTGCTGCTCACCTGTTGACAGGAGGTAAGTGCCTTCATAGTTTTCCGTTTGCAACTCATGTCGAACAGTCATATATCTTGTTGCTATTTTTTGGCAGGTGGTGGGTGTCTTGATCGTATCTTGTATTGAAATGATACTGAATAGTATAACGATGTTCACTCATTTTCATAGCCTGATGTAAGTATCTTCCATTCTATCAGATGAGTCGAATCACCATTACTCATATAATACATAGTTCGTTGAGTATCCCTCGATAGCTTATTTTCCATGTTCATTCATCTTGCATATTTTCCTATCCTGTCCAGAATGTGAGTTATTTGACCCTCATAATGTGAAGCATTAAGTGCGACAATCATTTTGACCGGTTCTTTCGTTTTATAGGATGTGAGTATGTTGCAATCGCTAAGGATTTTAGCCACATAATCCCTTGCATTCATCACGTGTTCACAGAATGTGTGTTAATCTCATCCTGTCTGATATGATAGTACTCCACTGACAAACAATATTATTTAGCTCGTACGTCTATAGATTGCATATCTTCACCAATACATAGTGACGCTCATCTGGTTCCAACCCCTGACAGTTTGTAAGTTACCTGAGCACTGGTTAATTATTCACAACCGTCATGTCAACCAAATAGAATGTGGGTTTCTGTTATTAATCAAATGTGAGTTTGCATGATTCTGACATTCCTTTCCCGCAGGAGGCAAGTACTTTCCTCTGTGGAGTTGATCCTGATACTAACTTGTGGCTAGACCGAAATCGAGCGAGATGACATCATCCGTGTCCTTCGGCCTTTGGTAGATTGGTTTTCTCCTGCATTGATTCTCAGCGCTGTACTATTATGCAACAGGCTGCGAAGGAATCACTCTCCACTGCTGCTGTGAGCAGAATCATTCAGGTTGGCCTTGGTAAGTTTCTCGCCCCATGACCAGTTGTAGTCTTAATGACAGGAAGTAGCTACTATTATCGTCCTCGAATACTCCGCCTTTCTCCCGAACAACAAGAAGGATTTGAAGCCCATCGAGCTTGCTGTGGCCTACTACCTAAAATCTCCGACGGCTGTCGTAGTGGAGAAAGGAGCGGAAGAGATTTCTCGTGGAGGCTACGACAGAGAGGAACTGGGGAAGAAGATTCTTGAGTTCATTCTTGAAAATCGCTTGCGTACGTCCCTTGCCTGGCTGTGAACTTGGATATCGAAGCTTACTGACAGCCTGCAGCAAAGGACTCGATGACAGAAAAAGTAGATGATGCTTAGGCCAAGTTTCCTGTTTTTCGATACGGTTTTCCCATGCTATTTGCTCATGTTGTTTGTGTACAATACCAAGCACGCCTGTTTCCTTGTTTCTGATGCTCTTTCTCATGTCATGTACTAGTGCTGTAGACTGTATCAGGTTTCAACACCCGTTTTTGGATCTCATCATGTCGCGTTCTGTTTTGTGCTATGGAGACTTAGGCTCGTATTAGTGAAATGATCGCTGTTGATTCTTATTTCTAATTATGAGAATTCGAGAATTGGCTCAGTATATACCAATGCTTCTTAATGCTGGAGCGGACGGGAGGTGACTGCACGCCATAAGGTTTAAGAGCCAAGCCGTTTAGGACAAGGTTTGATGACGCTCAGCGGTGCTTGAATCCAAGTGAACGCGTTACGCCGCAACGTCGCAAACTAAATGAATTGAGCAGCCCAGGTTTGGGCTTACAAAATCGACTAATATCTAAGTCTCACCGATTTACTGATGCCGCGCCTTGTATGTGACCTTTCGATGCGAAGTTGTAAGAAGATAACTGTGTGATGCGAAGGAGATCTACGTATATCACAAATAAGCACTTTTCAACGCAGTACAAGACAGGTATTTTGTATTTCAACATGTCTGGTCCTCTCCCATGAGAGGTCCCGCAAGCTGATTGGAGTTTGCCGGTTGCCACGCACTGGGCACGCTATGGAAAGCCTAACGTCCGTGCTCTGTTACTTGATGTGACATGCTCCAAATAAGGCAGTCACATAATTGGGACACCGTGCACCCGCCATCTTTTTTTTGTTTATTCAGCAATCACATATAAACGGATCCGTTTTCTATTTGTACTTGTTGAAGTTTTGTACCAGTACGACGTTTTGATCGGACTATCACATCGCAATGCTTTTCAATGGCTTGACGTCGATGTGTGCATATCGATGTACACAACTCCAGTTTACTATACTTGGTCTTACTTTTGTTATCGGGCAAATGTCGAAACCTCGATTTTGGTGGTGTGATCTTCCATGGCACAGCCACCTTCGCGCCATGTAACCACCAAAACCAATCAATCGTTTCACGCTATAACTACCATATCACAGTACTGAGTATTGATATCAAGCGAGACATATACGACGGCTACGTGTTTGTTTCCAAGAAGAAAGTATCAAGTCCCAGTTCCAAGAAGAAATTTCTAATTTTCACGTTCTTCTTCACCATCTGCATAAGCCTCTGGCCCATCTTCTCCATCTGCGCAAGCCTCTAGCTCATCTTCTTCTTCCCCACTCGTATAAACCTCTAGCCCAAATGCCGGCCATTTGCAGTACTTGTTGCAAATATGCTCCTTCTCAAACTGACTCACAGTCGTCTCGATGTTTCCATCCCCGAAAATATCAAGGTGGCCATCACTGACGGATCTATCTGATGTGTCAGATCAACATAAGAAGCCCAACACTCAAGCAACTCACGGATGTGTCAGGATTTGAGGGTCCGTCAGCAGCGTTGTACTCCCTAATTTTAAAGGTATTGTGTCAGTCTCAGAGCGCACACTGGTACATTGTTCACGCACCTTGATAATCAGATATAAATGCCAATTTACCGGTCTTGGCATATTGTATGTGCTGCGTGAATGAAAAGAACACCGCCAAGTCATAGCCGTACTTGTCATAATCAATCAAAGGGTTGGCGTCCATATTGTGAATGAATTTGACGAAGTCTTCTCCATCGCTGTCGATGAACTCTTCGAGAAGAAAGACGGCACGTGTGGACCCAGTCTTGCCTCCAGGTTTTCTATCACCCTGAAAATAAGCCAGTGCGAGCCCACCTTCTACAAAACGAACTCGTGGAATTGGGAATGGGGGTGGTTCAGATGAAGATGCAACACAACGATCAATGAAGTCGTAGGTTAGCTTTAACAAGGACTTCGCCCAGTACAAAACGTTGGCCTCCTTGAAGAGCCTGGATAGTTCATCAACGAGTGAATAACGGGCAATCTTGTATGGTCCCGTCGTGGTGGTGGGTGTCGCGAATACCTTATGGTAGGGTCGTTTAACAACAATCTTATCGTGCGCAACAGAACCGGGGCCTATCTTTGGCGGGGCCATCAGCGTGAGCCATCCTGTGTGAGCAGTTTTGAAGCCTCCGACTCCAATCAGGCCTTGAGGTGATGTATCGACAATCAGCTCACCCATGGACCACTCAGCAGTGTCCACGGAAAAGGAATGGTACTTGTCCAGTAAGAGGTCTGTTATGGGGCGAGAAGGGACTAGGTAGAAGTGGATCCTCTCACTCTGTCGCCCAAAGACTAAAAGTCAAATAAGTCCTGCTGCTAGCGCCATAAGTATAATGAACATACCTTGCTTCATGTCTAAGTTAGTGCCTCCGCCAATCCTCAAAACTTCCTTCAGTCGGTCACGATCAGGAGAACAGAGAGCTGCAGGTGCGACATCTCTCTTTCGAGGAGGAGACGGAATATCAAAGCTGCTAGAGCTGTGAGTGTGTTGATGGGATCGCTTGGTGGAGGTAGTGACAGTGGTCGTAGGCAAAATATTGCTTCGGACGTTGTCAGAGGTGGTGGCACCATCATTGGTTTGTGCTGTACCAAGCTCACTCTCCAAGTCCACTGAGGATTGTACTGAAGAGGGGACTTGGGGGGTGATAACTTTGCAAGCAGGACGTTGACCAATACGAGCAGCATTCTAAATAGTGAAATAATGTTAGTTTGGCAAACAGGTGAGGTAAACACATACCATTTCAGCATCTTCCCGCCAGTTCTCATATTCAATCCACTGAGTCTCAGGAACAATGACCATTAGTGCGAACTGTCTTGATTTGAATGTTGTTGTCTTTGAGCCTTTGCGGGACAGCTGCTGACATTGATCGTAGAAGTAAGCAACCGACCGTCGGTGATTGGAAAGATCCACCCATGCAGAATCTCGCACTATAAACTCATTCACCCGCCAGAGAAATCCACCACCAAAAATCTGCAACTTGGGCACAATAGTGTCCAATGCGAGCTCAATCAGCCCTGGCGCATCAATCTGTGCATCAATGCCCTTCTTTCCCTCACATATATTCTAAGCAAAGATGTCAGTCACCACCAAGTTCAATAATATAGCGCATACATACCCCAATGGGAACCCCGCGTTTTTTGCGACCTCCACCTTCATGAACTGCACTAATTTCGATTAAGATGGTCTCTGCCGGAGGTGTGGCATAAGATATCTTGGCCCAGCGTTCACGCTCAGTAGCATATAGTGCGTGTTGAGATGAGTATCCAATTGGACCGTTTGATGAACCTGACAGAATCAGAGATGAGTGGAAGGGTCACAACGCACTAAACAAGAGAGAATCATCTAACCTTGCCCAGGCCATGGTGGACCAGTTGACTGTGATGAGCCTTGCCATGACGAGCCTTGCCATGATGTAGGTATCATGATGTCTGGCCCTGCAGTGCGACGAGGCATTGCCACCACAGGTGGAGGGTTGATCGTTACTGTTGTTGTGTGAATTAGCAGAGGGACTCCGAACGTATAATATACTCACATTTCCGTTGTGCTGCATTCACCGACTGTTGAATTGCACGCATATCAGGAGCGACCCGGTCGTTATTTGAACCCTGTGCACTGGCAAATGGACGCAGCTGCTCGGTTCGGCGGGTGGGTCTCACTGAGGTCGCTGGGTTCTTCTTGTAATGCGAGTAGCAGGGGGCACACACATTACGCCCAGGTTGTCCTGGCTCGATGGTAGCCACATAGAAACATGGGTCACCTTTCCTGATCTTGGCCCTGCAAACAGGACGGTCACAGATGCGATCCTCTTTGGCATAGGCGTCCTCGGTGAATTGAGAAATGATCTCGTACTCTGCCATCATGGTCTGTAATAATCTGCTGCCAATTCATCACCTTCAATATATATGTCATCAGGAGGTTTACAAGGTCATACATGAGCGCCGGAACAAGGTCATACATGACCGTAACACATGTGGAGAACACATCGGGAGGTTTGCGGATGACATGAGTCGCCAGAATGTAACTGTGAATCTTGCTTAACACTCTTATTGAGGAGCTAGAAGTGGCTGCACATCAGCCCACGAGCCTTGGAAAGAAATGATGGCAAGCTAGGTGTACTTACTTGATAGGGCTACTTGGAACAAGCCTGAATTTCCCAGTCCCCGGTCCGAGTATGCGACTCTCTACAGATGGGCAAGACAAAGGGGGATGATATGCGAGTCGGAGTGTTTGCCAGTCCAGCAAATGACTTACCCACTTAACAGTTTGAGCATGAGGATTGGCAGCTGCGTGGTGAACTCAAACTGAGCAAGACCTATCAGAGGATGAGTATCACTGTTTGCGTACCTCTTACAAACCAATTTGAGTCATTATCACTGGCTGCCAGTTGCATAGCCCATCAACACGTAAAGGTACGCAAGGATATCAACATGTAAAAGTACGCAAGGCCATCAGCTACCAGCTGCATAGCCCATCAACACGTAAAGGTACGTAAGGATGATGATGTGCTATCACCGATCGGTGTTCCTGGCAAGCAGAACACCACTCATTCAATATGAGTCCTGCAGCTCAGTCAGATTATAAATATCAACACCTACACAGCCATTGTGATTATTCCATGCCGAACCAATGGAAACCCACTCGTGAGCTTTCACTATAACTTTCCTCCCAGTGTTCTGATCTTCATGCAGCTCCGCTGGAGCTAATTGCACCACATATTCTGCGCATGTGGAAAGCACGCCAGACAGACCGTCAGATTGTCCTTGAGCTGCAGAAGCACATCGACACAAGTCGCTATGGCATCGGGTAAGTCACAGGGTTATTATTCCTCACCCATAATGTAATGTTGAACACTAGACGTACCAAATTTCTCGAAATCCGCCAAGCAATGGGCCTTCACCAGACCCGCCAGCAAGCTCATACTGTTGAGTCGATTCGCAATGCAATGATCGAGTTACGTGCAATCTATCCAAATGCGGGTGCACGTGAAATGGCAAGTTTGCTGTTTCATGAGAAGGATATGAGCGTGGCTAGGTGATATCTGTGCTGACTGTACTGCATCAGTTCGCTGACTCTTTTTCATCTTAGGAGTGTCCTAGTATCATATTTTGCTAGGTTTGAACCTGGCCTTGTCCGCGAGCGTAAGGCACGTCGCCTTCGAAGAAGGCGATTCTGGGCCGCGGGTGTAAATGATTTGTTTGCAGTCGACCAGCATGATAAATGGCTCAAGTTTGGTCTGGGGCTGCACACGGGTATTGAACCATTCTCTGGCCGCATTATGTGGATCAGAGTCTGGCATTCTAACAGAAATCCACAGTTGATTCTTAGCTATTATCTTGACACAATTGAAGAACTTGGCCGTAAGTTAATACATATTATTCATGACACCCATGAGCCTGACTCATTTCATAGATATGCCTATGGTCACACAAAGTGACCCAGGTTCTGAAAACTTTGGCATTGCCAATGCTCACACGATGTTACGACAATGGCATGACCCGGATTTGCACGGCACGCTCCAACATCGCTGGATGCGCAACAAGAAGAATGTCATGCCGGAGATCACCTGGTCTCAACTGCGGCGTCGTTTCACCCCAGGCTTCGAAAGTCTACTGGATCACGGCGTCAACACAGGCTGGTATAATACTAACAACACTGTTCAAGTGTAAGTCATGTTTTCGGGCTTTGTCTCATCATTAGCAGCTCAAATATTCATTTCAGACTAGTTTTCCGTTGGGTCTTTATTCCGTGGCTCCAGCAGGAGCTAAATGCTTATCGAGATCGCATCAACAACTCTGCAAAACGGCGTGACCGCAATAAGGTACGTTTTCTGTAATACCATTGTATTATTGAATCTCACGTCATTTATGTTTTCATCCAGATTCTCCCACATGGCGTCCCCAATCTCATCTACGAGGCAGCTGAAGACTTTGGGGCCTTAGATTTCAAGGTTCGTACTAATGCATCACTACTGTCAACAGTATTCTAATAGCAATCCCATGTACAGATCAAACTCGAACGAGAGGCCCTAGGCCATGTACGAAGTGCCTACATCAAGCCTTCACATCAAGTATTTGATCTGGTCCCTCAGGCATTTGGGGAATACATTGCGCAACTCTATGATCAACTGGGTCGCCCAGCAGTTACACGACAATCAGCTTGGGATATTTATCTCCAGCTGTTGGACCTATTGCAGCACGCTGATGAGCTGCCACCACAGATTGAGCTCCTAGACAGCAGCGAAGATGAAGAAGTTGTCCCGCTTTTGGACAATTACAAGGACTTACCTCCATCCAACGACGCATATTATATGGGGGGTGTGAATGGAGGACTCGGCATGGGTAAGTTGCCGTTTATCATGCTCCATGTTGGAAACATGACATTTTTCAGATACCGAACACCATCGTCAATTGGACAGTTTTGAACGTGATGATGAACCGGAATTGACAGGAGTGGAGGAAGTCTTTGAACTGGATGATGCTGGCTTAGTTGTCTCGGAGTTCTCAGATTGTGAAGATGATGATGGTTCCGCAGACGAATGGTAATTGTCTCATTCATCTCAGTATACTAGTTAGATTTCTTGTACAATTCAGACGCACACTTGTTTGCATTCCGAACCACATCAGCGTGGGGCGATAAAACGTATCTCCAGCGGTGTACAGGGTCCTATGCCCTTAAATGGATGCGTGACACTGATTTGAGAGCACGGACGTTAGGCTTTCCATAGCACGCAGGAACTCTATGAATTATGAATCAGTGATACACGCTGCAACCACGTTGGCCGCATCAGAAGACTGGTGAGTCGCAGATATTCCCATATATGCCGATATATGATCATATATAGAAAAGGTTTTCGATATAAACTTATAAAGTCATATAAAGCCATGTATAACGTCGGAAAACCACCGCAATCCCTGAGTTCTCTGATTGCTTCTCGCCGGTAACCATCTTGATATTATGTACTGAATTCAATGCCTGTAACGCACACCCCAGCCTGATACTGTAGGCGGCAAAGCACAAACTTGTCTTGGCTGTGACCATCGACGTCCTCTACCACTACCACGGCCTCCCTCAACGCCATGACTGGGAAGATCACCCTGAGTAGTGTTTCTCTCATCTTTGCGTACATTATCTTGTGTTTTTTTTCCTTCTTCAAACTGATCACAATGCAATCCTTTATCATAGCTGTGGAACAGCTCTGTTTTCTGATGGTAAGCAGGTACAACATCTGACTCTTAACGTGAATCTGATAATCGTTCCCAGGTTATGCCAACAATGTCATTGGTTCTGGTGGGTGATGTATTCAACTCGATAAGCCTCGTTTCACCCAAAATTCGACTGTTTGCAGTCAATACTCGTGAGCGATTTTTTCCATGAAATTTACTCAAGGTCCAATGTGAATTACAGTTCTAAAACGCATATACGGCACTGGTTCAGACGGCATCACTACGAACTACAGCACCACACTCTCTAGTGTCGCCTTCGCAGGTGCGTACCTGAGTTTCCTTCGTTGATATGCAGTTAAATCGTCCCAGGCACCGTGGTGGGTATGTTCACCTTTGGCTACCTCTCCGACAAAGCCGGACGCAAATTTGGTATGGTAAGTAGATATCAACCCCGATCGATCAACCCATAAGTCATACTTTTGAAACAGATGTCCGCAACTGGGATCGTTGCAGTATTTTCTGGTCTCTCATCTGCTTCGTCTGGTGCTAACAATAGCCTTGACGGTATGCTTGCTATGCTTATTGCATGTCGGTAAGTACATGCGCCGGTACGAGATTATCTCTGCCGTTCATCATCTCTAACACAGCTTCCTTCTTGGGATTGGCATTGGTGCTGAATACCCTTGCGGTTCCGTGTCCGCATCTGAACAGTCGGAGGAAGAGGGCATTGCTAAGAACTCGCAACACCAATGGCTTGTGCTAGCCACGAGTGAGCCGATGTGATGAAATGTCTCTATGACCAATAATCTAAAACACGCTGCACAGATACTATGATTGATTTTGGTTTCGTTATTGGGGCATTCGTACCATTGGTACTTTACTGGATGTCCGGCCACCATTCACTTCTACGTCTTGTAACCTATGTCTAACAGTTGCTTTCAGATTCGGAGACAACCACCTTCGAGCCATCTGGCGCCTCTCGCTTGGGCTTGGTGTAGTTCCTGCTACTGGTGTCTTTTTTTGGCGGCTACGCATGGAGGAACCTAATCGCTACAAGCGCGATTCAATGAAGCATGTCCGTATTCCATACCGACTAGTCATTAAAAGATACTGGCGTGGCCTGCTTGGCATCTCGTTGGCATGGTTCATCTATGACTTCATCACGTATGTCAACGACCGCTTCCGTGCACTCTGACCAGTCACTCACATACCTTCAGATACCCAGTGTGTTGTCAAGCACCTACAGGATACATTGTCACTGATCTTTTCTATAGTTCGTACTTTATTCATCCACAATCACCGATACGTATGCATTTACATTTGTTTTCTTGAGTAGAACTTAACCGTCTTGGCAGCGTTACCGGCGGCAATTCATCCCTCAGCGTCGTCTTTGGTTGGTCTGTTGTGATCAAGTAAGCTTCACCCGTTCGTGGTTCATGCTCCTATTTACATGGTTTCACAGCCTGTTCTACATTCCAGGTGAGTCTATTAGACGACGACGAACTTTCAGAGTTCACATTCTGTCCGCAGGCACCGTTATAGGTGCCTTCTTCGTTGATCTCATGGGTCCAAAGGCCACCATGGTGGGTGGTAATAAGCAGATGTGGAGTGCCTTTTCTAAATCCCACGTTAGATCACTGGCCTTCTCGCACAAGCGGTCATTGGATTTATCATGAGTGGTCTTTATACCCAGCTGTCACAACACGTTGCCGCTTTTGCTGTAGGTATCTATGTAACACATATAATTGATGCTGAATGGTTCATTAGGTGGTGTACGGCATCTTCCTGAGCTTCGGCGAGTTTGGTGCGTGGAGTTGCGCAATCACTCCCCGTCTTTTTGAACTCTGTTTGCCTAGGTCCTGGAAACTGCGTTGGTGTAGTGGCTGCAAAATCCGGGCCTACTGCTGTGCGTGGCCAGTATTACGGTGTTGCAGCTGCCACTGGAAAAATTGGCGCATTTATTGGAACTTGGGGTACGTGTCATACAGTCCTTGTACGACGGGTGGACTAAGTTTGTTTGTCCGTCCAGTGTTCCCTGTGATGATCAAGGATTTTGGTGGCTCAAGTTCAGCTAAAGGGAACACTGGCCCCTTCTGGTTTGCCAGCGGTCTTGCCATCCTAAGCGCAATCATTGTATACTTTCTTGTGACGCCTTTGGACCACGATGGTATGAAGAAAGAAGATGCCAAGGTGCGCAATTTTCAGATTGTCCCTCCCATTACCCACGACGTTTATACACCTCACAACATAGTTCCGAGAATACCTCGAAGCGCACGGTTTCGACGTCTCACGTATGGGCCTTCCCAAAACTGAAAACGTGTCACATGCGGAAGGCAAAGAGGCGAGTTCAGCGGTCAAGGACACTGACTCAGCGACCAAAGTTTAGTTGTGCTGCAAGTAGATGGGCCTTTACGTTTGTGTTTGTGTACCATGATGTTTTTTTGCTCACTTGTATAAATACCTTCTGAATAACTCAAGATGCATAGTCTTCAGAGATCTAGACTGATGTCATATTTTTTGTGAGGGAAACCATTCTTGTTGAAGCAGTGGCTCACCTTTTACGACCGCTGCTTGTTAGCTAATGTGATAGTGCGGATAGTGAAGCTTCTACGTAAAGGACTCAGATGTATTGAATATTTTATAGTAACTGGACGTGTCACTTGACAAAAGTTGCAACGCAAAGTGCAACGGGTGGAAGGAAGTCAGACACGGTTCTGGAGATCTCTCAGTCATGGGGAGAGGTATTATATCTGGCCCTCAAGGCTTTGTATCCAGCATCCAGTCGTTTGGGTGTTCCATGCCTACAGTCGACATACGACCTTGATCAGATGGAGAATGTGTGACTCGGTTGATGATGCTTATCGTAGACGCAGGATGTAAATTATACTGGTAGCCGAACGTTGAACAATGAGCATGCAGAGCTGTTGATAACTCATCAATCACACTGGCATTAGGGGATAGTAAACGGGATGATGTTCCAGACATTCCTCAAACCTAGTCATTATCACAGAAATTGTGTCTAGGTAAAATACTCTATACCGATTTGATGCAACGATTGCATTTGGGCCCATGTTGACCTCGGCATCTTGGGTATTTTCCGACTGCTCGACCCCAATGCTCCCGGCAGTTCTCCAAACATTACCAATAGTCGCTTTCCACAGTTGTACACGACCATCATTCCCGGCAGAAGACAGGACAGTCCTGAGAGAATGTGTGTCAACTATGCAGCTTACGATACCTGGAGACAAAAACAAACCCAGTGATGTTCCACTCAACACGGCCAGCCGCCGATCTGCACACATCCAATCAGTAACAAAGCCATAGGGGAGTGCGTATCGCACGTACTGGTGGTGATCGAAATCAGCTATTACATTTGCAGACCATTTAGGATCGTCCCCTTCTCCTTCGACGTCAGGTTCTTCCTCCGCAGGCTTGACTCCCCATATCCTAACATGTCCATCGCGGCCTCCAGTAGCTATAAGGTGATATGATCGCCCACACGAAGGCGCCCATGCCACCGACGTGATCGCAAATGGTGTTGGAGTATCTCCGTCGCTTGCAAGCGAGGTTCCTGCCTCAGTGGGCAAACCCGCCGGCGAAGGAGATGAGTCCAAAGTAAGGGGAGTGATAGGTCGACGAGAGGGAGATAATCGTATAATCTGTGATTCAGAGTGAGCAATGCCATAAAAATGAAGCGTGTCTATACTTTGATAGCGCCAGATACCCCACAGCCAGTGGCGATGATCTCCCCCCAATATCTATCTTTACACCATGATATGCACCACCCTCCATCAGCCTCTCGATTCCCCATTCCGGGTCGTCCCTGAGTGGCGGGGTTTTGCGACTGTTGCAGGGCTTGAGTGACCAAGGTTGCAGAAGCACCCTCAAGAGTTGCGCTTGTTTGCGTCGGTGTCGCCAACGCCACGGAGTACGATGAGGACAGTGATGCAGATGGGAGCGTTGAGACATCGACTTCTTCTGAAAGCTGCCATGTGGCTAGCGATGATTGTTCCAAGCACTCGTAGATGCGAACGTGATTATCGGAAGAGACAGTTGCCTTGCAGAAGCTCTCGTAAATCTCTAAATGGGACGAACGCCTGACGTACCAACTTCAACCCAAAATGATGAGGGGCAAATTCGACTGCGCGGACAGTGCCTCTTGCATCAACCAATACAGCCCTTTCCACCCATCTTGAGGAACCACATGAAGCAGCCTGAGGAGAACCGGCACCAGCACCATTCGTTTGGGAATCAGTCGTTGATGCAAAGCTAGTTTGCTCCCAAATCTTGACTGTACGGTCGAAAGAGGCGGATGCGAGTATGGTCCCAAATTCTGGGTGAGCCCAGCTTAGTTTGGAGACGGTAGCATCGTGAGCCTGGCATTAATTGGTTGATAAGCGCAAAAACGCGTCTTCCGACATGCTCGCCTTCCAGTCATCTTCGACGTTCCAATTTCCATTACTCTCGTCTACTTGCCAAACTTTGATTCTTTAACAGCGGCGTAAGTTAACTTGTAGAAACACGTATACGTATTAAGGGAACAACGTACCTCTGATCGAGACTGCAAGTAGCCAAGCGAAGCCCATAAAAATCATAAGCTACGTCTGTTAGAAGATTATTGTGTGCGCTCGGGATGAGACCAGTTTGTATCATGTTTTTCCAAGCTTCGTAAAGTCCGAGTGGAACAAATAATTTGAAATACGCGTTGAGATGTAGTAGCAATTGTTATGCGGTTGTTCTTTCTTGTGAGGGTTTCAAGTTCGCAAGGAAGGTTTGTGCAAGGCATTTAAATTTAGAATTACATAACAACAGACAAACATATACAGTTCGAACTTCGAGTTGTACTACTACAGTAGACTTGCTCATAACGTATAGCGACGGGAGCCACCCTTTCTCTATACACTATGAAAAATATACAAGATGGAATTGAGATGGAACGGTTCCCACGGTCACAGCATCATCGCATGTATTCAACGAGTCGTCGGTATCTAGTCTACTTCATGTTCCAGAACGTGTCTAGAGTAGCCTGCTTGGCATTCTGAATTTCTTCGCGTCGCAAAACCCCTCTGAGCCTATGAAGATTGTGAATAATATCAAAGGAGGAGTCTGCATTAACTCATGCAATGCATGCTGCCTCGAGTTGTTCCCAGAGCTTGATTAGCTCCATGGTACTCAACTTTGGTTTATCGTGACCAATGGGCCAGGCTTAGGACGCGGCTGGCATTTTTTGGTGCTACACACCATTGAGTTAGTACTAGATGCGCATTAATGAAAAAATTTCATGCACCCCGGGCCTTAGTAAACTAGGTGTCATACTGTATATTAATGGTGTTCAAAGTAAATTTCACAGAGCTTGCTAAGCTCGGTAAAGCTCGGTAAACTCGGTCAAAAATAAGATTTGTTACACTACGGCTTGGGCCGGCATTGATCGGAGTCCCAAAAGACATGCCTGCCCTACGACCACGACTTTGTTGTTCTGTGCGACTACAGATACAGTCTCAAATCATCTCCCCGCGACGTTGCAAGACCGGGCTGAAATTTATGGAGCCACCACCAGCTCCTCCTGCATGGGGAAAGGGAAAACGCGGCAGAGGAGGTAAAGATAGAGCTACTACTTCTCCTACTATTTCTATCAGCTGGCAAGCGGTTCCCCAGTGGACCAATAGGCTGGTTGACTACCTCGTTGGACACCCACCAGATTGCCGCATTCTGTTCGCCAGTGAAAAGAAGAATCCAGCCAACCATGAAGCTGAGGGCCGCCCCTCAGGCAAAGACAAAAATGAAATCCATGCTGTCATTGCAAGGGTTATTTTCTCCGACGATCCTCAATACGCAGTGCTCTACACGTCGAATCCCAACAAATTTCGGGACTCTGTATATAATCGCATCGTGGCGTAAGTGATCCCCCCTATTTTTATAATCATCAATGCTGATCTGATCAAAGCCTCCGCACTAAATTTCGTGACATTCGTGCTGAATTTGAGTCAACGGGTGCAGGCATCGTGCCCATCGATTCAGAGACAAGCGTGAATTTGCATCGTGAGTCTTCTCCTCCCTACACGAATTCTTCTAATTAAATTTGTAGGTAAATACGAGAAGGACTTTCCCTGGTACGATCAGCTCTACTCCATCTGGGGCTCCCATCCATCATTCTCCGCCAAAACGTCATCGTCAAAGCCGGGCGTTGATCACGCGAGTGATCTCTTTTCTCTCACCCGTCCTTCGGGTGGCTCTCTTCATCCCCCCGCTTCCCCCAGCACTGATCCTGGCTCTCCCATGGAACTTGGCAACACGCCTCTCCCCAATGCTCCAGCTGGCGGCATTGCTGGGTCCTCAACTGGACCCACTTATGGCTGCCTTCCTCCAAACGCCCATGCAGGTGGTGCTGCAGCCGCAGCACCACCTACCTCCCCCCAATTTTGTCACACTTCCCCTGCTCCTGGAGGCAGTGGTGGTAGCCCTTCGCAATGGAACTATGTGCCACTGCCCCCAAGCGCTCACACCAATAGTTCTGCCGGGTCCCCTGTTTTTCGTTTCCCACCGCTTCCCTCCGGTGCTACATCTCACAACGGTTCTTACTCTCCCATCGCTCATTCCCCCACTGATGATTATAATTTCGATGGTATTTACGATGACAACCCTCTTGCGGGTGAGATGGGGGATCTTAATATGGATTCCCCGGATGAAATTACACACGACGACAGCAACACTATCAGCCTGAACAGCCCGCCAAGACGCAGGGCTGGGAAGAAGCGCCAGGAGCCCCCTTCCCCCCCCCTCCCCTACTACTACCTCTCATACGCAACAGATGCCCCCCCGCACTTCCATCCAGCATGATCGTGCTACATTCAAGTCTCATGTTAGCCAGGTGATGATGTGTGAAAAGAGTAAATCGGGCTCTATGGCATCGTCAGGGTCGCGCTCGTCGTCACACTCTCGAAAGCCATCATCATCTCACGAGCCGTCATCTCAACAGTCCTCCCCGACAGCGCAAACATCTGTCTCGACGACACCAGCAAGTTCAGTCTCCAAACGCCTCCGGACAGAGATTCATGAGCAGATGGATGTGCTCAACGACGACCTGGAAAGTATTCATTCTGACAAGCTAACCTTATATCAGCTGAAGAACGAGCGCCTTATGGTGAAGCTCAACGCTAGTTGCCAGGACAAGGAGCATCGTATGATGCGTGAGGAGCGTATGGATGAGCGCGCAGATGCTGCCATAGTCCATCAGCGCATGAAGGAGGCTAAAGAGGCAGATATTCGCCTACGTGAAGCGGATGCCGCCGCTTTTGCCGTGGAAGCAGATGTTCTATGCCTCCAGATTCAGTGGGCCCAGCTCAATGCCCAGGGTGGCAAACCTGCTGGTACCTGACTTCTCGTGTCGTCGTCATCATCATGTTCTTGCGCCGTCGTCATCATCATGTTCTCACGTCGTCGTCGTCATCATCATCATGTTCTCGCATTGTCGTTGTTGTCGTCATCATCACGTTCTCGTGTCGTTGTTGTTGTTGTCATCATCACGTTCTCGCATTGTCGTTGTCATCATCATCATCACATTCTCGCGTTGTCGTTGTCGTGTTCTCATGTCGTTGTCGTTATGTTCTCGCGTTGTTATACTCTTACATGTCTTGGATGTTATATGTCTTGTTATGTTTGCATGTAGTATTCTCACATATGGCCACAAGTTGATCACTAGTTGTAAAATTTAGTAGTACATTTGTTTAGCTATACACAATGTTACTCTGCTTGTTTGCTCAATCTGCCTGATGGTGTGCTTCTGAATGAGGGCTATCAAACAACAAATCCATCAGCCTTGCCCTGTGAGCTTGACCTGGAGTGCCTTCATAAGACCTATCACCTACTACTTCATCACCATCTGGTCCTTCATCCTCATGGCATATAGTATTGTTCCCCTCTCGAACAGCCCATACAAGTGTGGATTTCTTGCGAATCTCCTCGAAGCGGATGATCATATTATGAAGGATTAGGCAACACCTAACCCAATGCAGAGTGACCTGAAGATCCTTCTGGTTCTGAAGTGGGTGCCTAAGTTCCTTGAGAGACTGGAATCGTCCTTTCAAAGCTGCGAACACATGTTCAACACGAACACGGACCTATATGAATAAAAAATCAGTGAAGATTGCAAAAATCAGCAAAAAAAAATTAGAAATACCCGAGAGAGGTTAATATTGAAGGATTTCTGGTCCCTGGTCAACCTCCCATTACGTGGCTTCTTGAAAGGGGCAATGCACCACTTCTCAAGTGGGTAGGCACTATCTGCCCAAATCCAATGGTCCTCTGGAAGAAGAGTGTCATGCTCCTGATAAACACGAGTGGATTTGAAGGCATAAGCATCATGTGTACTGCCAGGGTTACCCAGTGAATAATCAACTATGAGGAGGTTATGTTACGACACACGGTCGTGTGCGACTAGGATGATCTAAACAGCGACAACCACGACAGTGGTACCGAGTGCTGAGAGTCGTCGGCCTTTACAAACAAGCAAAGGTTGCATACTCGAACGTAGCTCGTGGTGGTTAACGAGGGGTTACGCTGAGATGATAGCGGTTTACAGACAGTGAGAGGCGTCACTGAAGGTACGAGTCGATGTCGAGCAGGTAGCTTTAGCGGGACAAGGAGTTCAAGGGTAAACCTAGTAAGATTAAAGTGAGGAACGTCTACTTTAATCTTCGACCTTATATAAGGCTACTCTTCGTATCTAAGCTCAGCCTAAAGCTGGGTTCTAATCTGCTTATCTACATGAGTCAGAGATAGCGTCCATGAGGCAGGCTTCTATCATAGATAGGATCCATGAGGCATCCTTCTATCAGTACATGAGGCAGCACGAGGCTTGCCTTCTATCTTGATAACATAAATAGGTCTTCTAGACCTATGTCATCATGTGTCGTCACGTGCGGTCCAGACCGCTTATCTAAGCCGGCAGTTGCCGCTTATCGTCTATCATCATCTATCGTTATCTATCGTCATAGAGCTGGTGAGACTCCGGTATCGTCTATAGCCGTGTGGTGGCAGAGGGCTGTCTGCTGGCAGGGGACTCATGCCATGTTACTGTAACAGGTTATGGGGCATAATGATTGCCTGAATTTTTCATTGATTTCTAACCGTTAGAATAAGAGAAAAAAAATACCTGACAGTTGAGGGAATAGTTAGACTTCCTGTCATAAAATGCCTCACCATAAAGACCAGGTTTTTCATACAAATTAATGGCAGAACCATCAATTGCAAAAATACCATTTCTCCACTCAGGGCAGGACCTAGCCTCAACAAATTGCCGAGCACGCTCAGCATCTTCAGAGTCAGGAGTAGGAAATTGGATGAATGTATCATGCAGATCAAGGAGGGCAATCATGACACGGTTGCTGCAATTGATTACTGACCCCACACTAACACCTGCCCATTGACCCACATCTTCTGGAGAAATGGCATTGCCATAGTGTCCAGCGCGGTTGAGAAAAATGGCTAGTTGAATAGCAACTGGAAGCTGGGGGTTATTGGACTGATTAGTGAAGATGGGGTGACCTGAGATGTGATCAAGGATATCGTCAAAGATCTCTGGATTGACGCGTAGTTTCTTCCGGAAGAGATGAGTGTGAGATGTCCCAAAATCATGAAGGAGGTGAATTTGAGGGGCCCGCATAGGAGGTGCATCTGGCTTTTGAAGGACATGTGCCCTTAAGACCTCATCGCGAAGGGAAGTGATAGTGTCATGAAGGCGGTCGTAATGTGCAGCAACATGGGTGCTTTCATCATACGAGTCCGAGTCCGAGTCCAAGTCCAAGTCCGAATAGTCAGATAATTGTGGGGTAAGAGGAGATGGAGGAGTGAGGACCATATCCAAGTCAGAATCAGAATAAGAATCAGAGTCGGAAAAGTCAGATAGGGTCATAGTACGAAGCGCATGCTTGTACTTGGAAATGATTAAGGCTAATTCTGCCTCATCCAGTTCATCAAGCAGCTGGTTGCGTAGGGAAAGATGGGGCATGATGAGGTTCAAGAGACACCAATATGAATATGCTTATCGATCCTTATCGATCAGCTTACCACTCCGTGTGATGGAATCCAAATATGGGGTCGGAGTTTAAAATTTCCTTTTGTGGTAACAAGCACTCTGGTGCAGCACCGGCACCATCAACGACGACGACACTCTAGTGCCCGTTCGGCATCTCTCACACCATCCACACAAACTCCCTCAGAGGCTACTCATATTCAAAAGCTAGTACAACCTACTGCTCCTCCACCGGAGCTCGCCAGGGTGCTGAGGAAGAATGAGAGCGCTGCATTTTGGGTATGTCCTCCCTCCTTCATGACTTGCGCAGTAGCTGAGATACGCGATCTTCCCGGTTCCGGCATTTTCACGATTCCTCCCACCATCGTGTAAAGACCTCCAAGCGGCCATGTACTAGGGCCCAGTCTCATTGCGAGTCAACACTCGTGCAGTGCCAATGCGCCATCGTCGTACCGACATCAGGAGACCCTCATCATGTTCCTTTGCCATCCACCAGGGGAGTCGAGGACGGATCTCATAGTGCTCTTGTGGATAATATGGGACCAGATCATGCTGCCCATCATCAACGTCCTCAAGCACGTCCTCAAACTAACATGCCGCTCTCGAATCCAGTTGTGTCCGACTGCAGCTTTCACGTCTATTCCTCTCCATGCAGCTCACCCGTTTCAAACAAAGGCAGATCGTTTGAGGAAGGAGCTATGCCTCGAAGATCTCTTTATTTATTCTTACATGCCGTCACTTTCACTTTCGGCTCTGATCAGACCTAGACAGTTGATGAAGAAGTGCGTGCCTCCGTTCTTTGTGGCGATCGGACAGGGTCAACCGGGTGCAGGGAAAGGCAAGGCGCTCTTGGCCGTTGACAGCGAGCTAGGACCCAAAGCAGCCTTACAATTCGCATTTCATCATGAGAGACGAATGTTCGCAGGCTTACGATCCTCTCTGAAACGGTCACTCTGATAGTTTGTATGTAGCTTATTTTGTACTTAGTACAGTAATCCATCTGCACATCTGCGCCTCTTCACCTTCCCAAACACTAAGTCTCTCTTCAAAGTCCGACTGCGATGCCGAACGGAGCCGTACTTGTGTTAACGTTTTTCAGACCGATTTAACTGACGCTTTACCGAGCTTTACTGAGCTTAGCGAGCTCTGTGAAATTTACTTTGAACGCCATTATTGGACCACCAAACACTATACATTATACATTATACAATATCCTGGCCATTTCCCCGCATACCACAATGGGAGCCACCCAAACCCAATACAATATGAAAAATATACATTATTACCATATACGTTATGAGCAAGTCTACTGTATTGAATATTCTTCTGGCATGCGGGCGATGATTTTGTATTAAAAGTCTCGACTTCAGCGCAAACACCACGTCTTAGATGGTGCCCGTGACTCAGCGTTCAGCAGCAGGTCACACATTCAATGTCTAACTCATCCAAATGACCATCTAATGAGCATGCAGGCACACTAGTTATTAAAGTGCGGTGCTTCTTTCCATTTCAACTTAGCACCTACAATTTCTTCCTTTTCAGATGGCCTACAGTCGGAAGTCACTGTCTACTACTCGCAGAAGGCTATCATGTCCTATGGATACAACAGTCGCCTCACTCAGATGTCCTTGGATGGTTACCACTTGAATATCGACACCGGCAGGGAGCAGCAGATACGATCACCCAATGTTTAACGCTATGACCCACAAATCTGTCGACATTATCCGAAATAGCTGGATTCAAGGCATACAGTCACGTATATCTTTCAAGCTAGTGAGTCTTAACTTGCATTGTGAGTCCTCATACTTACTGCCAACGCATACAATTTGTATGTTTCAGGGGAAAGGTCATGCACTGTGCTCATGCGTGAGTATTTAAGGGTTCTTGGGGCGGATTTTGTAAAGACGCACGCCAGTTCTCCGAATCTACGTGTATGTTGCCCAGTACGTCTTCTGTGATACTTGATGATATATGCGCCAATTTATAAAGTATGATGGACAGTCGAACTCTTCCACGGACATGTACCAAACCTGCCCCAAGCTATCTATGAATACACAAGCTCCGGCGGCCTGCTACATCGTCATTTTCCTCAGTACCAACGAGTGTGGTGGACGTTCGAGTTCAGCCAACGCGCAGCGCCTATGGATCTGTTGCTCATTAGTCCATACACAGGACCACCATCTTCCGGGGGAGAACTCTAGACGTACAGATCCTGTCGATCGTCACGGGATATCACTCATTCTAGAGGGTATCTTACATCCCGATATGCTCTTGTGTGCTCTCAGACGTTTCAAGCATCAATCATTCAGAAGACCTTGGAATATCGATTTCACCTCCATCTACAGAGATATCCGGTATCGCTGCTTTTCAGCTGGACAGGTAGGGAAGAGAAAAATTGCGTCATTTCCATCGTGTTCTGATTATTCAATACAGTTCATATTTCTATCAAGGTTTTCGTTGTTCGACATCGTTTATTGTGTAATCCTTGTGCTTAGTCGTACGAACGATTAAACATTTGCAACTTCGTGTCTATGCGAGAGTATAATCAGTGGTCTGATGCAGGGAGATAGATAAGAGATAGACGCCGTGTGTAGCTGTTGTGTGATAAGCCGGAGCAGCCCTTGCTTCGTGTTCGTTCGCTGTCATATCTCGCCACGACCTCATTCTGTACCACAGTACAGCTTTCACGATAAACCAAATCACCTCCACTTCAGGGTACATCAAGATCTTTCAATGGCAACCATCGACGCCCAGGACCTCAAACAAAGAATTGGGCGCTTTCGAGTTCTGATCATGGGGAGAGCAAACGCAGGCAAAACGACTATTCTTCAGAAGGTCTGCAACACCACAGATCAACCAGAAATTTACGATACCAAAGGAAACAAGGTGCGGGTGATGATCTATGTCATATACGCGTCCATCGCTGATCAATCGCGGGTAGATCGATACTGCCATTGTGGAATCATCAATCAAGGTGCGTGCACCATTTGCCCTATGGGCATACATGCGCTGATGGATGCTCAGCGCGGGAATCACGACATCATGAACGAGATGGTGTTCAGGAGCAATCCCATTTTCGTGTTTCACGACTCATGCGGTTTCGAAGCGGGGTCTGAAGAAGAATTTGAGAGCATGAAGAAATTCATCTCAGAACGCGCACATGCGACGAAATTAGAGGAGCGAATCCATGCCATCTGGTAAGTAACACCCTTCTGACATTCCACGCTTGTTTATTTCCACCAGGTATTGTATTCCAATGGACGATCCATGTCGAACCTTCCAGCGCTCAGAAGAGAAGTTCTTCCTGGAGTGCGATACTGGGCGCGGTGAGCTTGCAACTTCATTGTCACTTGCCGTGCTTGGACTAAATGATTAATCTCCAGTTCCTGTGGTCATGATATTCACGAAGTTCGAAGCTTTGCGTCCATTCGCTTGTGGAGAAATCAAGAACAAATTAAAAGGGGTATCGGGTGAAGAACACTCAAAGAGGATTGCCGAACACGTTGAGGAACTGTTCACTAAGACAGGTATCTGGGATCGGTTGCGCAACCCTGAGAACCGTGCCCGCCCCAAGTCCTATGTACGCTTGCAGAGTAAGTGTTTCAGATCAATTTCTCCCATGTCAAAGTTAACATTAGCAACCGTCCTAGATATGAACAAACAGAATACAAACTGTGACGCTCTACTGGAAAGCACCACTCTTGCATTGGATGATGAAGAATTGCAGTTGTGCTTGGTATCGACGCAACAATTGAACATGGAGCTTTGTATCAAGTGTGCTATCACGTGAGTCGCAGATTTGCAAGTCACATATTTTTATCCCAACATCATCTAGAATACTCTTGGATCGTGCGCATCAGTTATTTGGGCTACTTCGATTCGATTATGGAGCCTATCAGTATGGAATTGCTAGGTGGTTTCCACATCTCAAAGTAAGACAAAGATTGATTCAATCTGACGATTCCCTGGTAATGATACTCATGGATGGTAAATATTGAAGTGCTGGAACTATAGACATTCTGATATATTTTCCTTTGTAGACGTCCATTGATAACAGCTGGTAAGATTGCGGTTTACGAAGCTCGAACAGGATGGACAGCGCTGATGCCTTGTTGCGACTCGCCTGTTGACAGATTGTAAGTGCCTTGATGGTTTCTAGTCCTCGACCCATGCTCATGATCCCCATCCCTCGCTGCTGCTCGCCTGTTGACAGATTGTAAGTGCCTTGATGGTTTCTAGTCCTCGACCCATGCTCATGATCCCCATCCCTCGCTGCTGCTCGCCTGTTGACAGGCGGTAAGTGCCTTGATGGTTTCTACTCCTCGACCCATGCTCATGATCCTCATCCCTCGCTGCTGCTCGCCTGTTGACAGGTGGTATGTGTCTTGATGATATCTACTATTGAAATGATACTGAATAGTATAATAATGTTCACTCATCTTCATAGCCTAATGTAAGCATTTTCTATTCTATCAGAGAATCGACTCATCATGACTCATCATGCATAGTTCGTTGAGTGTCCATCCTTGATGATATTTTCCACGTTCATTCATCTTGCATATTTCTTGCTCTGTGCAGAATGTGAGTCATTTGATCCTTATAACGCGAAGCATCTAATATATCGATCGTTTTGATTCTTTCACCATAGGAATGTGAGTATTTTTCAATCGCCAAGGGTTCTTCCAGTCGCATAATACCTTGTATTCATCATGTGTTCGCAGAATGTATGTCAATCATGTCCTGTTTGAAATGATAGTACTCCACTGACAAACAATCTTACTTAGCTCGTACGTCCATGGATGGTATTCACCATTACATAGTGATGCTCATCTGGTTCCAACCCCTGACAGTTTGTAAGTTACCTGAGCACAGCGGTCATGGTCTACAATTCTGGTGGTTAATTATTCACAACTGTCACGTCAACCAAATAGAACGTGCGTCTCTATTATTAATCAAATATTAATTTGCTACTCATGATTCTGACATTCCTTTGCCGCAGGAGGCAAGCACTTTTACTATGTGGAGTTGATTCTGATACCCATACTTTCAACCTTTGGCTAGGCCGAAGTCCAGCAACAGGACATTATCCACATCCTTCAACCTTTGGTAGGTCGTTTTTCCTCCATATTGATTCTCAGCACTGTAAGAGTGCAAAAGGCTGCGAAAGGTTCAATGTTCGCAAATCAAATAATCCAGACTGGCATTGGTTAGTTCCTCACCGCATGCCAAGTAATAGTCTTGATGACAGGATGCAGCTACTATCATCGTCCTCGAGTACTCTGCCTTTCTCCCGAACAACTTGAAGGACTTGGAGCGCGTCAAGTCTGCCGTGGACTACTACATGAAATCTCCGACGGCTGTCGCAGTGGAGAAAGGAGCGAAAGAGATTTGTCGTCAAGGCTACGACAGGGAGGAAATGGGGAAGAAGATTTTTGAGTTCATTCTTGAAAATCGCTTGTGTACGTCCCTCGCTTGGTTGTGAACCTGGAAGTCGAAGCTTACTGACAGCCTGCAGCCAAGGACTTGACTGAGAAGAAGTAGATGATGCTCGAGCCAAATTTTCTGTTTTTCGATGCATACTATGCACTCGTATTTTGTATGATACCAAGCACGCCAGTTTCAACTCCTTAGCAGTGCAGACTGTGCTGTTTCCTTGTTTTCTGATGCTCTTCCTCATGCTATCATGATGTACTATACTTAGCACTCCAGTTTCAATTGCTGAGTGCTGCAGACCGTATTGAGTTTCAACACCCATTTTTCGTATTTCATCATATCGCGTTCTGTTTTGTGCTATGTAGATTTAGGCTTGCGCTCGTCAAATAATCGTTGTTCATTCTTATTTTCAATCATGAGAATTCGAGAACTGGCTCGGTATGCTTTAATGCTGAAGCGGAAGGGCATGCCGACTGACAACATTGTCGGTGCTCGTTGGGACAGCATGCAGTCTTGTACATCAAAGTCTGGTAGACCGCAGTAGATTGAGAACAGATAAATCATCCAGAAGGGAATCACAGCATTGTATTATTGTCTCGTAGTTTCTCGATGAAGGGGAAGGTATCGGATAGAGAACCAAGATGATAGGAAATGACGCAGACGTATCCAGTCATTGACAGGGTCGTGAAGCGTGGATATGCTGTGGACACAACAAGGTAACACTTGAATAAGTTGAAGTCGGATGGAAAAGGTACTAGACAATAGAGGCTAGACACGAGTAATTGTGAAGATGAGAAACATTTTCATGACATGGGACGCACCATCAAGTGTACTACGTCTGCTCTGCGCGGTTATTACTGAGTCCATCCTTCCATACATCATCAAAGGTGAAGGTGTTCCGACATCTTGGTCTGCGACTCCAAAAAGACGTGTTCAGCCGTCGGGTCAGGACAGATGGTGGTGTCGCTGAAGACCATACGGATGGATTTTCCATTTTTGATATGTTGACAGGCATGGTAGGTGTCTTAGCGCTTGAGGTTGCATGGCAGGTGTGGTCACTGGTCCACCTTCGGGATGTGAATTAACGACATCTGGTAGAGTGAAAACGGGTACCAGTGCAGTCACTGCTTGTAGGCGACCAAGGACCATGAGGATGTCACTGGGGTTGATTTAGATAGCCTGATCAACACCACGGCGGTGCAAGAATGGTGACAGCCAACAGTGGTGGATTCGCTGGACGCTACCATCATGGAGATGTCTCAGAGTCACTAGTACTTACCGAGGGAAAAGTGATTGTGAACGTGATCGATTGATTCATGGGTACAGATCGCGCCGCTGACGCACCAGTTCCTGACTCCGCCTAAACTTCCTCTTTGTGTTTCCTGTCAATGTCATTTTTCGAAGCACTCGTCGTTGCGCTCAGCACTCAATATTAATTTGCAATATGTCAAGCTTCAAGCTTTCAAGACCTGCAACCAAGAGGTGAGCAAAATAAGAGTTCTTGACATACACCTGACGTAACTTCGGATGGGTCCCCCCCCACCATGACAGCATTACAGTCACCGTAATTTAGCCATATATAGTAACTATTTCGATCACAAATGAGAGGTCTGGGAGCAACAACATCGATTGAAAGCAAGTGATACAGAAGCACACAGTGATAACTATGACGCAGCAAGACCATCAACAAAACAACACATAGTGTATATGATCATATATGGTCTTGTGAAGCTTACATTACCACGCACGTCTGTTTACCATATTATATGGCCTTGCAGCGATCTTGTATGAGTGTAGCAGACAGGTGAATTTCTTGTAATATCAAGCCAGTGTTATGGAGACTTGCATGGATGTGGGCAGACTGGTGGTGACTTGCATGGCCGGCAACAGGCTGATGGTTACCTGTATGATAATTAAAAGACTTTCGTGGGTTTACATTCATTACTGCCGCAAGGCCAAGTCTAAAATCATGTTCATCGACTCTCACTTGAATTTCAGTGTTGTACACGACAATCAGTTGCTAGAGCTCTGCATACCCTTCATACTCATCCATAGCATCGTCTTCACCATCCTCCAGTCCGACCTCGTCATTAGCCTCCTCAAGACCATCCCCTTGTTCTTCATCTTCTTCGTCGGTCGCCTCTTCTTCCTCGTCAAGGCCCCCATACCCATACTCATCCATCTCGGACTCGATATCGTCTTTGTCTTCATCGCCAGTAGCTTGATTTTGTGCAGTAGTACTAGCAGACCTGGCACTGAGCTGTGCCCCCTTATTGATGCCACTTTCCAAGTCTTCAAAGTCTTCCTCGCTGTCATCTCGAGTGATTTCATCTAGAGGGTCGCAGTCCTCCAAGAAAACTGCAGTCGACTCGCGAGTAGACTTGTGGCCAACCCCACCACCGTGGAACCTCATCATCATGTCTCTATCGACGAATCTGAATCACGAAGGTCAGTGACAGTCACTGACAGATAGTGCTGCCGCAGTCCGGTCCAGAACCATGGTTCGAACCGGACTTTTGGTCCGGTTCTCCGCGGTTCGGTCCATGGTTCTTGCGCCAGCTAGAACTGGACCGGAAAACGGTTCTCAGTTCTAGCTCTTCCCAAACGGTCCAGTTCTGGTTTGGCCTTCCCGAACCATTCCGAACCCTTATCGACTTCGACTTTGACAACATCTGCCTCAACATCAGACTGTCGTCTTCGGGATTCACGTTGTTGATTAATCAAGCTACATTTAGCCTTTTCGAAGGTAAGCACTAACTAATTAAACTCTCAAGTCTCTCACCAACTCACCTCTATAACAGGAGGTTCTGTTCATTGAGGACCGGCTACAACACTGCGCAAGACTACCTTTTACATCTCAAACACGTCATCAAGCACCAAAACATATCCCGGCACCATTCATCACTCGACAACCTTCCAAATATACCCCGACGATGTCGAAACGATAGATCCACTGCAAAACTCGGTCAAAAAGCAACCAATAGTCTACGGATTGCTCAAGTCACGGTGGAGGGGTAGGAGCTGCAGCCGTACTAACCCGCAAAGGCGTATACTACAATACCATCTAGGATCCGACCGCAAGCACACCGCATACAAAGCCGAGGTCATACATTGAGACTTGAATGAGCTTTCGCTAATATGCTCGAGTAAAAGTTGTGTCATTCACACAGCAGGGAAACTAACATTTTACCACCTTTTTCCGCCAGTGAAATCACATCCTAATGGCGGTTAACCGGCAGCTTACTTCAAATTGCTTGTCTGGATCAGACGCCGCAGGTTCACATTCCCCACGGTAAGCATTGGTTATTGTGTTTTATTTCATTCTCACCATTTGTATAGATCAAATCAGTTAGCTCTTGGATCGGCGGCTACAGAGGCAGAGAGGGGTATGTAGCCATGTCATTGGAGTAGCTACTCAATGTGTAAACTAGTATTTCAATGTTTTTTTTTTCATGCTCGCCGCTGAAAATTTTCGGGTTTGGTTCGAGTTCAGACCAGAAAAAAACCGAACCGGACCACAGAGAACCATTCTCTGTGGTCCAGTTCTTGGTTCTCGTCCAGGACCCTCTGAACTGGACCAAACCGGACCACGGCAGCACTACTGACAGATGTCAGGAGTACAAAAATAGCATACATATTAACATAGAAAAATTTCCAGTCTTTGTCTTTGTCGTGTAGCGGACGAGCAATTGAGGGTGGCAGTAATAGACTAGTGCGACCATGGGCAAATGCAGGTATCAGGTGAATGCCTCAAATAATCTGCTGTGGATCAAGAAAGCCAAATGCTCCTGGTACATCAGCGGGAATGAACCCAAGCCTATGAAGACACTTTGCCTTCCATCCAGACCAATAATTATTAGGATCATGACCAAACCACCGAACCCACAAGAAATCCATCTGCCGTGGTTTGAATGAGGGTGCATCCCCACCTCTATGGATGATGTTTGCGTGAAACACGCCCAGGATACGTGCATACCAGTATGGATGTGTGTCGTCATCTTCATGTCCGAGAACCATGACATCTGCATGCATGTAGGGATTAAGAGAATCTTGAGAGTGACGCAGATCATATGTCGTGTAATTGACACGAATGACCTTGTGCTGGAATATGCGGTCATTGACGAACAGGACTTGGGCACGCTCGGCTGAAGAGAACTCTGTCTCGTCACCATCGTATTCACAACCAAGTATGTGAGAAAGGAGGTGATCTTTCAGCCGAGGAAGGAAGTCCTTTAGGAATTATGATCATGAGCACTGCTAACTCAAAGAAACTGACAGCTTACATTTAACGCAGGATCGTTTGCATGTTTGATGAGCCATCGGGGGAGATTCAAGTGGTACCTCATGCCATTGGAGATGTGGTAGTGTGACATTGGGTCTGAGTAAGCCAAAGGCTCCAATGCTTCAAAGGGTATGTGAAAGGGTGCATCTTCACCTGCCGTCGTTGTATGACCAGGTCTATGGACTGTTGTAGACTTGCCTTTCTCCGATTTTGAATTGTTGTGCTCTGCCCGAGCCATTTTGAACAGAATCCGTTCACGATGTTCCTGTTTCGCAATTACAGATGTGAACTTTGCTTTGCTGACTCGCGGATAGAATCGTTTGACACGACAATGTTCAAGCTCGCCCTGGAATATATTGATTCAGTGGCAAAATAAACCAAAACTGCTTCTAGAGCACACCGGTTGAGTTGTAAAGTTGTCCGTTGTTCCAAACTGACGAATAGCATCTACATAGTCACCGAGGGCATGGAGCTTGTATGTCTCAAAGTTGAAGCGTCGGATCTTCGGCCCATCTGTACCTCGCCTTGAAGTCGGTGCTGCAGACTGTGAAGGCCCTTGTTTTGCTGCCTGTCGAGCCTTTCGGCGTCCATGAGCAGCCTCCTCGCTTGGTAGATCTCGTATCTCGAACTCTTCCTCAGTCTCCTTGACAAAGTGCCTGAGAAACCTTCCAAGATGTGTCGTGGATGTGTCGAGAAAGCCAAGTGTCGTGTCAGTATGCATTCGCAGTTTTGCAAGGCCTTGCCATGGTGCAAGTTCGAATAGCAGATCTAGCAAAGGTTCATTCCACCGAGATGGAAGCAGCAACTCAAAAACGGGTATAGCACACTGTTTTGTCAATGTTAGCTCCAAGCGGTAACTCCACATTGCACAATGGTTACCTGCAGCAAGTCTTCAAAGTCCCTCGCTGCGAGACACTTCATACCTGAGGCATTGTTACTGAATCGACGTATTGTACCCCGTCCGAACGTTGGTACTTGTCGATACCTGTAAATTCAGTCTTAATATGAGGATGGTGTAAGATAGAAAATAGGCAAACCATTCATTTAAATCCTGAATTGTATCGTTCCCGTATGAGTACAAAATCCGAAGAAGATGAGTGAAGATGGCCTTCCAGACTCCGAGCTCGAACTCATGGAGTAGGTCAGGTACGAAAAGTGAATAAAAATTGAATCCAAATTGAGCAAGTCGAGTCGAAAATGCACTCTATTAATCTGTTACTGGTGACCATAATGCAATTGTGTGAGAATGACAAACCGCAGTAGAAATAAGAGATTCTGGGCCAAGTAGACGCTTGACAAAAATACTAGTAATGTTGGTACCCTTCACATACAGCCAGTTACGAACCCTCTTGATTGTTGATCGTAGGCCATGACTATCTTGGCGTGCATCTCGATCGCGACGGCGCCTATCAGCGCAAGTGCCAAGAGCTCCGATCTTGTCCTTTGGAACTAAACATCGAGGGCAAGGACATTTCACCAGAAACTTGATACAGGCCAGAAGTATTCTGCAGAGTGTGTGAAGTCAATATGAAATTCGAGCTGGTGAAGATTCTGTGACTCACTTTTCGGGGTAGTCTGCAGAATAAGTAAAAAACCGGGGAAAGACTCGCCGACAGATACCATCGAGAAATTCAATGACAATTCCAAACTCGTATGCATGCATGAAGTCATCATCCATGAGGAGTAGCCAGATGGCTTGCATAACCTCATGTCGGCAGTGCGTCAGTACTTCAGCAGTTGCAGGTTTGTCAAATGCTTGCTGATAAAAATCCTGAATCATATCTGTAAGCTATTAAAAGGTTATCAGTGGGAAATGCACGGCATCTCACAATAAACTCACTTTAGGAATATAGGCAAGATGGTGCACAGCAAAGCACGATGGCTTGCCCCGAACATATTTTGACTGATTCCCAAAATACATATATATGGGCCACAACGATGCAGTGCCAAAACTAGCGAGGTGTGTTGAATCCGACCATAGCATAATCGAGGCGACTACCGTCTCGAGGGTACAGCCATCAACTTTAGGTGTAGATGCAATCTTGCGATGCTCATTGATCATGGCTGGGGACATGTACAGTTCTGAGTATACACGCTCCACAGGTTCATTGGGCGATGCTTGGAAGGAGGTTTCAAATGGCGTGAGATGAAACTGTTCAGCTGAAGCTTCACAAAGAGCCGTTTTGATGACTTCTAATGGGCGGCGATAGAAGAGTCCAGGTACAGCAAATTTGGGGGCAGATTCCTCTGAAGGGTGCTTGACACCATCAGCAGGTAAACGGATCTTCACTGAGGTCTCTATCCATCTGTCAGCTGTTGAAAACGATGAGCGGATGTCCTCTGGATTACCCTGGTAATTATCCAGGCGTTCCAGCTCCTTCGAAGCACGAAACCCTTGCAGGTCCACCTTATCAAAATCCTCTGCAAGGATCACCTCGTTGACGAGGCGATCAAGTTCAGCAAGGGATTTCATAGTCGACCCTCCATAAAACCAACACATTAAGCGATATGTGGTTGCATTCAGAAACAGTACAAAGAAGTTCTCCTTCTGTGTTTTCATCGACGCACCAAAACCGGACCACCAAGGCCTCGAACCAGCTGCATGCTGCTGCACACGTGCAAAGTGTGCTGAGTCAGAAAGATTGGCTAGGGAGGTTATTTCGTCAGGGTTATATGATGGGAGTGAGCCTGGATATGTTCGAAAAAGTCCATAGTGGTCAGGTTGCGTGGTGTATGACTGCGGCGGTGTCGGAGAATGCAATTGAACACCAGTGGGTGATGATTCTGGGGGAGAAGCAGTAGGCACCTGTGGTGGTTGGGGAAGGACAGGTAATGGAGGGAGGATGTCCCAGTAACGTTTGGGCAGTCGACGAGCATGGTTCGGTAATCCAGATGGGCGAACTATGGGTGGTGGGGTTGGCTCCTGGAAATCCTAATATCAGGCATTAAATTCTAGGCCCCAAGAGTTACTGAAAAACATACGGGTATCTCATTGTTGTCTGGTGCTTCTGCACTCTGTTGCCGGATTGCCTCCCGCTCCCTGATTGCAGCATCTTCATCTTCTAGCCTTCGCACCTTGGCAGCAAGCTGATTGTCCCGGTCCTGACGCCGCTTTTCAATTAAAGATGTTATTGACCCTGCCTCCTTCCGTGCACACTTGCCACGTTTGTGATTCGAAAGGCCCCGTGCACTGTCAAAGGTAGCTCTGCAAACAGAACATGGGTAGCTGACCATAATGGACATACAATCAAGGGGCTTGTCAATAGCAGTCTGATACTTATATCATGGGTGAGCGCTTGATAGGGACACGGTCCGACCATCTGTCACGTTCCAAACTGCAATTGACTGATATTATTAACTTGCAGACACGCTGCAGGCGAGATCATTGGAACTTACAGACATGCTGCAGACAAGATCACTCGATTGGATTCAATAAATCTTATATTACAAGCATGTCCATAGCCATATTCAAATAAGGATCAAAAGCAGGTCCAATCGCAAGTGCGATATCGCCAAAGCATGATAGTATTGGTATCTTGACATTGCGGTTAAGAACGTTGCTCTGCAGGTTCTCAAGTAAAACATTCATGAACGCGCCTATTATCTTCGTGTGCTTTGAGGGCGGGATACAGGAATGGCAGGAAGGCGTTGAAGAGACTGATCAAATGCAAGGGGTGAAGGTACGAGGGCGGGTGAACGTGTGAGGGCAGTTGAAGATGTGAGGGCGGGTGAATATGCGAGGGCGGGGTGAGAATGTGAGGGTGGGTGAGAATGTCTGATGTCGTGCAGAGTTCGTTGATGACCAGCGCGTACGCTCCCCCATATGCGGGAGGCGAAACACTGTGAGACGACATGTAAAGAGAATGCAACGATGACGCCGGCTGTGAGAACGAGTATGGGGCTAAGCTGCTTGACATCGTATGCAACGAGGAGAGCATATCAGGAGAGGTGTGGGTGATGCAGTGAGCGCATTGTAACTATGGTAGGGTTAGGGACACGCACCTTCAGGACACCTAGTTAGGGATTTGCACCTGCAAGGTGCTGGTACCCCATGAGGGCGCCTAAGACAAGAATAAATGAATAAATATGTATATATGCCAGATCATAGGTGCTGGTGCGCCGACCTCCAGCACAGCCAGCACCTCCCAGGCGCATAAGTGAAAATTAACCTATAATAAAAGATAGAATTGTTAGTCGGATATGAACAGAACATGCTCTCAGCGCTATAGGTGAAGATGCGAGAGCGGGTGAACATGTGATCATGTGACTTTCAAAGCCAGCCGGCAAATGCCGGTAATGGATATTGACGCTACAGTTGCGCTATAGCCTTTCATTTCTACGCTCATTATCACACCTCCACCACAACTTTTCAATTACTACAATGTCTTCCTCGGCCGTTCTATCAAACGTCAAGATGCTCCAGGATGTTATATTCATTGAGATCGATGGCGTAGAGTCAGCATGGGACACTTATTGTTTCGCCCTAGACATTGAATCTCCGGGACCAAAGGTACGTTAGTCTAAATTCTGTTCGCTGATGCTTGTGCTAATCTTATTTGTAGTGAGTGGTTTTTCGGATCAAAGACCCGGCTGCAAGCGGCTCTGCAATATCGGAGGAACGTATGAGTGTCAAGGAGGAAGTCATTGGTGTCAAGATTGAAGACCAGGACGTCGGCCTCAGTGAGCCAAGGTACGAGTATCATTTGTTTATACACTTAATCTCATAGATTTCTAGCACTCAGTGTGCCGCATCCCCATGCCACCTACTTACCAGGCGCGCAGATAACCCACGAGACCCAAAGGATACTAGCGAGGTATGGGGCTATTGGGTTTGACCATTCCCAAGCTCATGGATCCCCGAGGTACAAGCAACCTTGGAGAGGATCAGGAATGGTCCACAGTGTTAAGTGCCGTCGCGTATAATTGCAGTTTTTTTTTATTCTTATTTGTTGTCGCGCACTTGTACTCACTGTTATATCACTTCCCATGGACACTGCCTCTCGTAGCACTTATAGCCGTACTGTTTTTTGTTGTCATACACTTGCGCTCGTGTCACTGTATTGCTTGCACTCATTGTAATTGTAACATTAGACTTCGTTGAACGTTGAATGGCGCATATAGTCACTCGCACTAAACTTTGACGTGTTGGTAAGTCAACAGAACCAAACAAACAATGCGTCAACAAGATTCCTGAATCATATTTACCCCTTACCCGGAACCACATCATGCCCGAGAGCACAGACCAAAACAATCGATCCGAGGACTCTTTTGAGGCTCTTCTCTGGAGCTTAGATGATACTTCATCAACCGGACGCAAGCAGAAGAAAGTGTAAGTCACCCATATGCGAAATTGAAAGACTGTGACTTATATTGACTATCATTACAGGAACCCACTCGATCCTTACCTAACTGCCGCTCAATTCTTCCGTCTAAACTACGACCTTTTGCTAATGTTTTCATTATTCTGCGAGATGGAATACTTGCTGAATTCGAGCCCGAGGATGCTGATCATGACCAAGAGCAGGACGAAGAGTTCATTTTCATTCCAACTAGCCATTATTAGCTAATGGTTCATCTGTCGCAGAACACGAGCCAACATCTGTTTATGACATTCGCAAAATCGATTCCGAACTTCAGTGGCCTCATCGCAAAACTCGAACGAGAACCAGAGTCACTAACTAGTTTCCTCAAATCGGTAAGCGCATATATGCACTTTTTAGCATACATTTGCATACTGACATTTTAGATGGAAAGTGCAGTAAATGCAGCTCGTTGCGACGATACAGGATCTCTCAAGCATGCCGGACTTCAGTACATGCTCGACGACCCAGCCA